>NW_026727947.1:0-30301 GCF_029784015.1 Lycium ferocissimum | reverse complement strand
CCCCTTTTTTTGGGGGTGTCAACCCTTTAAACATAAGCCCGGGCCCTTGGCCGGGCTTCCAAACTTTAAAACAAGTCCTAAGATACAACATAAACCTCTTTTCGAACCTAAATACCTCATTAGGGATCCTCTACTAACCTCTATTCATGTCCTATAAAATATTCCTTAAAAACCTATTCCTAAACTCGTTGGATTATTATTATTATGGAACCATGTCATAGAACATCTCACCTTGAAGGAACAACATCATAAGGTGAGATCGACATCAACGAATAACCTTAATAGCCATGAAACAAGCTCAAGGATATCCTAAAAACATCGTGAACTGTAAGCTTTGGTACTTTTAGAAATGAGTTTATTGAAGATTTCATATATAGGTTCACAACAAAGGAATCATGGCTTAAGAAAGAAAGGGTTTAGCCATACATACCTTTCGGTCTTCTTAGTCACCCGACGTTTATTCTCCCAAGCTCGTATGTCTACATATAAATCATTTATACTATCATTAGACTGGGTGCCACACAACACATCTCAACGTTTAAATGAAACCCTTTTTTGAATGCCTGAAGTTAGAGCGACATCTCCCCTGTTTATATACCCGACAGAAATCATAATCAACCCCAACAACAATAACAACAATACCAACATCAACCACAATATTATCAATACCAATATATTCAATAAAATATCCCACCGACATTTTGCCAATTTTCTCACAATCTAATCCTTTATCGATTATTACGCAGACTCAACTTTCGTAAATAAACTTATATCCATATCAATAGGAGAGATTCATACCTTATTACCGCTAGTATAGCGATATCTCCAATATTTGCCTAGAAATCAACCAAGATTCACCGCAATACGATAGTATAATCGCAACTCAGCATTTGTCCAAACTTAGAATTTGGAGATTATACTTAATTCACGTTAAAATCTAGTGGGCAAAAGTTGGAAGAATTTTCTAGAAGATTTGGGAAATATTTGGAGAATTCTTGTGTAGAAAAATGAGGTTTAGGATCAGATTTGATCCTTAAATAGTGGGTGAAATTCGAGGTGATCCTTGTAGTTGTCTTTGTAGCAAGTTGGTTACTTTAAACCAGGCAAAGCTGCTTGGCCAGTTCTGGCGACGTTTCTGCTCTGTCAGCCTAGCTTGTAACGTCCATAATTCTCCACTTCGATGCCTTATCGACGAGAGATTTGTTGCGTTAAAAACTAGACTCGACGAACTTCATTTTAGGCTTTTGAAACACCTTAAAACTCTCAATATACTAGGAGATATACCCCTCCAAAGTTGACCCAAAATTCTTTCCAAAATTTTACCAATTTCAAAATTTTCGACAAACTTATTTTCTTCGATTTTCTTGGTCCCGGAATCTTCCGAAAATCTCCACACATGATATTTATCATTAATTATACTTGATAATAGTCATGTCCTTTGGTTCCAAGGTCGTCCTTCTCGATTATGACTTACGATATCGTAATTCATTCTTTACTCATACAATATACTTAATAATGCTTCGTTCCTCATAATCCAAAGTTGTTTTACTTAGCCGTAGCTCGACATACTTACGTTCAAATTTACTAAGCTCGACATACTTACGTTCAAATTTACTAAGTGCTTCTCTGAAAGTACGGGATGCAACATTCCCCCCCCCCCCCAACCCTAAAAAACATTCGTCCTCGAATGTCGAGCTTTCGAGGATCTTATGAAAATTTTGACGCGAGCTTTCTCATGCTTGCAATACTACCAACTTTGTCTTTACGCGGTAAACCAACGACCAATGCCACACGGGGTTATAACAATCGGTAATAACAACGGACCCAATAATAATGATAAATATATATACATAATTCTCCATTTCGATGTCGTATCGACGAGCGATTTGTTGCGTTGGAAACTAGACTCAACGAAGTTCATTTTAGGCTTTTGAAACACCTTAAAAATCTCAATATACTAGGAGATATACCCCTCTAAAGTTGACCCAAAATTCTTTCCAAAATTTTACAAATTTCCAAATTTTCCACAAACTTATTTTCTTCGATTTGCTTATTCCCGGAATCTTCCGAAACTCTCCACACATGATATTTATCATTATTCATACTTGATAATTGTCATGTCCTTTGGTTCCAAGGTCGTCCTTCTCGGTTATGACTTACGAGATCGTAATTCATCCTTTACTCATACAATATACTTAATAATGCTTCGTTCCTCATAACCCAAAGTTGTTTTACTTAGCCATAGTTCGACATACTTACGTTCAAATTTACTAAGTGCTTCTCTGAAAGTATGGGGTGTAACATTCTCCCCCCCCCCCCCCCTTTAAAAACATTCATCCTCGAATGTTAAACTCTCAGGGATCTTATGAAAATTTCGGCAGAGCTTTCTCTGTAATTGCAATACTTCCAACCTGTCTTGCGGTAAACCAACAGCACAATGCCACACAGGCTATAACAATCAGTAATAACAACGAACCCAATAATAGTAACTGGCAATAGATATGCATACCTGAAGGCCATGGCGTCTCTATCTGAACCTCATTTTGTAATGGAAACAAATGCGGCTATATGAACCTCATATAGCCAGGTCATATTCGGGTCGGGTAACTATAGCAGAACTGTAGCAAGCCGGTACTGTAACAGCCCGGTTACCGTAGCAGCGTTTTTGCTCTGTCAGCCTAACTTGTAACGTTCATAATTCTCCACTTCGATGCCGTATCGACGAGCGATTTGTTGCGTTGGAAACTAGACTCGACGAAAGTCATTTTAGGCTTTTGAAACACCTTAAAACTCTCAATATACTAGGGGATATACCCCTCCAAAGTTGACTCAAAAGTCTTACCAAAATTTTCCCAATTTCTAAATTTTCGACAAACTTATTTTCTTCGATTTGCTTGGTCCCGGAATCTTCCGAAACTCTCCACACATGATATTTATCATTAATCATACTTGATAATAGTCATGTCCTTTGGTTCCAAGGTCGTCCTTCTGGGTTATGACTTACGAGATCGTAATTCATCCTTTACTCATACAATATACTTAATAAGGCTTCGTTCCTCATAATCCAAAGTTGTTTTACTTAGCCATAACTCGACATACTTACATTCAAATTTACTAAGTGCTTCTCTGAAAGTATGGGTGGTTGCATTCTCCCTCCCTTTAAAAATATTCGTCCTCGAATGTTAAACTCTTAGGGATCTTATGAAAATTTCGGCAGAGCTTTCTGTAATCTTGCAATGCTACCAACTTTGTCTTGCGGTAAAGCGTCACGACCCAAACCCCATGGTGAGCCGTGACAGGTGCACAGTCATTGCTGGCCAAGCACCCCTGTGCTTGCATCTACTTCTCACTGACTATCCTGGGCCCATGTACAAGCTGTAACTGTGCTATATGAACCAATTCACTCCATATGGTCTCCAAATGTCACACATAGTTTATTATTACATTCTTATAATATAACCTTCATCCTGGACCCGGGCCTCCAAATTTGTTCAGCGCGTTCGCGCTGTGTTGTATTATGCAACTTCGCGTTCGCGCCACTCCCAGGCGCGTTCGCGCAGAGCATTTTCCTGTCTGCCAGCCCGACTTGTAATGTCCATATCTCCTTACCCCGATGTCCTATTGAGGAGCGATTTATTGCGTTAGAAACTAGACTTCCCGAACTTCACTTTAGATCTTTGTTTCATTTTAAAACTCTTAATATACTAAAACATATTCTTCTTCCAGTTAGACCAAAATTTTCATACCAAACCTTGCCCAACTTTCCTTCAAAGCCTCAGAAGTTTAATTCCTTAGTTCACTGGTCTTCCAGTCCTCCTATACCCCGTTACGCGAACTCGGACTCTTATAATCGTAACACCAGCACCTATGATCTTGCATTTTCTCGACAATAACTCCAATATCTGCACTCGAATAGCTAATACCTAACGAATTTCCACGTACAGAAACTACGGGGTGTAACATAAACCAACAGCACAATGCCGCACAGGGCTATAACAATCAGTAATAACAACTGACCAAATAATAGTAACTGGCAATATATATGCATATCTGAAGGCCATGGCGTCTCTATCTGAACCTCATTTGGTAATGGCAACAAATGCGGCTATATGAACCTCATATCTATGTATACTATCCTTGCCAATATACTCTATCCAATAAGGAAACCCTCTTCAATAGCTAGCTCATTGAGTGACGTGCATCACTCTTTACCTTTTCTAACCAATCATATCCCTTCTGAAGGCGTCATCGTCAACCTATAAAACAACAGAAGTCGGGATTGAGGATTTACACCCTATGACTCAGTTCTATAGTACGATTTAAGATACAAAGAAGGGTAACCATCCTGAATGTCCTGCAGCCTCTTGTTTATAAGTGTGGCGCGCTTCACACCAATAAACAAGGCTCTGCGGGACACGGCTCATAGACGACCCTAGGGCCAATGACTGCGATACCAATTTGTCACACCCCAACCTTGGTAAGGCGTGGCTGGCACTCGGCACCCTACAAAACCGAGCGAACCAAGCGTAACTCACGTTTTGTATGTATCTCGAAAGGCAACATAAGACCAAGGTACTATAAGCCATAAGGGCCAAGCCCAAAAGTTAGCATACTTACGTCTTCAAATTAATCTCGAGTGCATATGCTAGGTAAGGCTATCCATAATAATGATATAACATAGTACAAGTCGAGATAATTATAAGATATCTAAACTTGTGCATATCTGTCTACGAAACCTTTACGAGTACATGACATAAAGTGGTCGGAACAGGCCCCCGCCATACCCATGCAAATGCATATGCAGCCATGCTGACTCACAGGGCAACTCCGAAGCAAGTGGAGCCCCACGACTCTACCTGCTGAGCTGGTATCCTTATTGAATGATCCGCCAAGCTGTATCTCAAGACCTGCGGGCATGAAACACAGCGCCCCCAGCAAAAGGACATCAGTACGAGCAATGTACTGAGTATGCGAGGCAGAAAGTGTAACAAAATAGCCATATACTAAAAATTAGAAGAATAAGAATCAACATGGCATTTCTGAACTACCGATGGAAATCTAGCATATGTATACATACCTCTTCATCTTCTTGCGATCATTACTAGGTCTGTATACCCTGCCATAGTCCTGGTTACCTTATCATCAAACGTTATCCGAACATGTGTTGCGGCATGCAACCCGATCCATATATGATACATGTCTCTCTATACTCTCGCATGCTTAATCATATCTATGTACAGTACTGTGCCTTTATCTTACTACTCATCCTATACCGGCCCCAATCCCGATCGGTGGTGTCGCCCGCCCAGGTCCGTGTGCTCTTGCCCGTCCGATTATCTTCCGACGGCGACCTTGGCAACCGCCCGGCCCGATCGAGCTAAGCGCCCGACCGGCCGTAGCACGATTGGTAATCGCCCGACCGGTCGTGATCCCGGTGATAAATATATACATCTTCCCAATCGGTCGTGACCGAAGGGAGTAATTATAATCAATATCATAACAAACTTCTACAAGTAATCCACCCATCTGCACTCCCCGGTATGGTCATCTCCTAACCCGTAGGGTCTACATAATCACATAAGACTTATAAGCACAGCTCAGGCCATTAGTACTTCTTCTCGCTTGACTAAACATTAACCAAGTCCTAAGACACAACATCAACCTCTCTTCGAACACTAAATACCTCATTAGGGATCCTACTACTATCACTCTATTAATGTCTATAAAACATTCCTTAAAAACTATTCCTAAACACGTTGGATTATTATTATGGAACCATCATCATGAACACATCTCACCTTGAAGGAACAACATCATAAAGTGAGATCGACATCAACGAATAACCTTAATAGCCATGAAACAAGCTCAAGGATATCATAAGAACATCGGGAATTGTAAGCTTGGGTAATTTTAGAAATGATTTTATTGAAGATGTCATATATAGGTACACAACAAAGGAATCATGGCTTAAGAAAGAAAGGGTTTAGCCATACATACCTTTCGGTCTTCTTAGTCACCCAACGTTTATTCTCCCAAGCTCGTATGTCTACATATAAATCATTTATACTATCGTTAGACTTGTTGCCACACACTTGTCTGAAGCATTTAAATAAAAACCCTTTTTGAATTAGAAATTCGGGCGACATCTCTCTCTATTTTTATATGCCCAGCCCGAAATCATAATCCAGCAACCAACAACAATAACAACAATACCAACATCAACCACAATATTATCAATACCAATATATTTCATAAAATATCGCACACGACATTTGTCCAATTTTTCCACCAACAAATCCACTATACGATTATTCTGCAACTCAACTTTCGTAAATAAACTTATATCCATATCAATAAGGAGAGATTCATGCCTTATTCCCGCTAGTACCGCGATATCTCCAATATTTGCCTTGAATTCCAACCAAGATTCACCGCAATACGATAGTATAATCGCAACTACGCGCTGTCCAAACTTAAATTTGGAGATTATACTTAATTCACGTTAAAATCTAGTGGACAAAAGTTGGAAGAATTTTCTAGAAGATTTGGGAAATATTTGGAGAATTCTTGGCTGAAAAGTGAGGCTTAGGATCAGATTTGATCCTTAAATAGTGGTTCAAATTTGGGTCGGGTCACTGTAGCTGTACTGTAGCAAGTCGGGTCCTGTAGCTGTACTGTAGCAGCCCGGTTACTTTAGCAGCATTTCTGCTCTGTCAGCCTAACTTGTAACGTCAATAATTCTCTACTTCGATGCCGTATCGACGAGCGATTTATTGTGTTTGAAACTAGACTCGACGAAATTCATTTTAGGCTTTTGAAACACCTTAAAACTCTCAATATACAAGGGGATATACCCCTCCAAAGTTGACCCAAAATTTTTTGCAAAATTTTACTAATTTCCAAATTTTCGATAAACTTATTTTCTTCGATTTGCTTGGTCCCGGCATCTTCCGAAACTCTCCACACATAATATTTATCATTAAACATACTGATAATAGTCATGTCCTTTGGTTCCAAGGTCGTCCTTCTCGGTTATGACTTACGAGATCGTAATTCATCCTTTACTCATACAATATACTTAATAATGCTTAATTTCTCATAATCCAAAGTTGTTTACTTAGCCATAGCTCGACATACTTACATTCAAATTTACTAAGTGCTTCTCTGAAAGTACGGGTGGTAGCATTCTCCCTCCCTTTAAAAACATTCGTCCTCGAATGTTAAACTCTTAGGGATCTTATGAAAATTTCGGCAGAGCTTTCTCTGTAACTGCAATGCTACCAACCTGTCTTGCGGTAAACCAACAACACAATGCCATACAGGGCTATAACAATCAGTAATAACAACTGACCCACTAATAGTAACTGGCAATATATATGCATATCTGAAGGCCATGGCGTCTCTATCTGAACCTCATTTGGTAATGGAAACAAATGCGGCTATATGAACCGCATGTCTATGTATACTATCCTTACTAATATACTCTATCCAATAAGGAAGCCCTCTTCAATATCTAGCTCATTGAGTGACGTGCATCGCTCTTTTACCTTTTCTAACCAATCATATCCCTTCTGAAGGAGTCATCGTCAACCTATAAAACAACAGAAGTCGGGATTGAGGATTTACACCCTATGACTCAGCTCTATAGCACGATTTAAGAAACAAAGAAGGATAACCATCCTGAATGCCCTGCAGCCTCCTGTTTATAAGTGTGGCGCGCTTCACACCCATAAACAAGGATCTACTGGACACGACTCATGAACCCGACCACAGGACGGCGCTCGATACCAATTTGTCACACCCCAACCTTGGTAAGGCGTGACTGGCACTCGGCACCCTACGGGAACCGAGCGAACCAAACTGTAACTCACGTTTTCTGTATCTCGAAAGGCAACATAAGACCAAGGTACTATAAGCCATAGGGGCACAAGCCCAAAAGTTAACATACTTACGTCTACAAATTAATCTGGAGTACATGTGCCGGTAAGGCTATCCATAATAATGATACAGCATAGTACAAGTCGAGATAATTATAAGATATCTAACAGTGCATATCTGTCTACGAGCCTCTACAGGAGTACATGACATAAAGTGGCCGGAATAGGGCCCCGCCATACCCATGCAAATGCATATGCAACCATGCTGACTCACAGGGCAACTCCGAATCAAGTGGAGTGACACGACTCTACCTGCTGAGCTGGTATCCTTATTGAAAGATCCGTCAAGCTGTATCTCAAGACCTGCGGGCATGAAACGCAGCGCCCCCAGAAAAGGGACATCAGTACAAGCAATGTACTGAGTATGCAAGGCGGAAAGTGCAACAAACTAGCCATATACTAAAGATGAGAAGAATAATAATCAACATGACATTTCTGAACTGCCGATGGAAATCTAGCATATGTATACATACCTCTTCATCTTCTTGCGATCATTACTAGGTCTGTATACCCTACCATAGTCCTGGTTACCATATCATCAAACGTTATCTGAACATGTGTTGCGGCGTGCAACCCGATCCATATATGATACATGTCTCTCTATACTCTCGCATGCTTAACCATATCTATGTATAGTACTGTGCCTTTATCTTACTACTCATCCTATACTGACTGCCCAACTGATCAGTGGTAACTGCCTGACAGGCTGCAGTCCGGTAGTAATAACTGTCCGTCCGATTATCTTCCGACGGTAGAGCGCAACTGCCCGACTGATCGGCGGCAACTGCCCGACCAACCGTAGCACAGTGGTAACTGCCCGACTGGCTGCAGTCCAGTGGTAAATATATACATCTGCCCAACTGGTCGTAGACCAGGGGTAATTACAATCAATATCATAACTAAACTTCTACAAGTAATCCCTATGCACTCCCGGTGGTCATCACCTAACCCGTAGGGTCTACATAATCACATAAGACTTATAAGCACAGCTCAGGCCATTAGTACTTCTTCCCGCTTGACTAAACATTAACCAAGTCCTAAGACACAACATCAACCTCTCTTCGAACACTAAATACCTCATTAGGGATCCTCTACTATCACTCTATTAATGTCCTATAAAACATTCCTTAAAAACTATTCCTAAACACGTTGGATTATTATTATGGAACCATCATCATGAACACATCTCACCTTGAAGGAACAACATCATAAAGTGAGATCGACATCAACGAATAACCTTAATAGCCATGAAACAAGCTCAAGGATATCATAAGAACATCGGGAAATTTCAAATAAGCTTTTGGTACTTTTAGAAATGAGTTTATTGAAGATGTCATATATAGGTTCATAACAAAAGGAATCATGGCTTAAGAAAGAAAGGGTTTAGCTATACATACCTTTCGGTCTTCTTAGTCACCCAACGTTTATTCTCCCAAGCTCATATTTCTACATATAAATCATTTATACTATCATTAGACTTGTTGCCACACACTTGTCTCAAGCATTTAAATGAAACCCCTTTTTGAATCTGCTGAAATTCGGGCAACATCTCTTTTGTTTATATGGCCAGCCCGAAATCATAATCCAGCAACCAACAACAATAACAAAAATACCAACATCAACCACAATATTATCAATACCAATATATTCCATAAAATATCCCACACGACATTTGTCCAATTTTTCGACCAACAAATCCACTATACGATTATTCTGCAACTCAACTTTCGTAAATAAACTTATATCCATATCAATAAGGAGAGATTCATACCTTATTCCCTCTAGTACCGCGATATCTCCAATATTTGCCTTGAATTCCAACCAAGATTCACCGCAATACGATAGTATAATCGCAACTACACGCCGTCCAAACTTAAATTCGGAGATTATACTTAAGTCACGTTAAAATCTAGTGGACAAAAGTTGGGAGAATTTTCAAGAAGATTTGTAAAATATTTGGAGAATTCTTGGCTGAAAAGTGAGGCTTAGGATCAGATTTGATCCTTAAATAGTGGGTCAAATTCGGGTCGGGTCACTGTAGTTGTACTGTAGCAAGTCGGTTCTTGTAGCAGCACTGTAGCAGCCCGGTTACTGTAGCAGCATTTCTGCTCTGTCAGCCTAACTTGTAACGTCCATAATTCTCCACTTTGATGCCGTATCGGTGAGCGATTTGTTGTGTTGGAAACTAGACTCGACGAAATTCATTTTAGGCCTTTGAAATACCTTAAAACTCTCAATATACTAGAGGATATACCCCTCCAAAGTTGACCCAAAATTCTTTCCAAAATTTTACCAATTTTCAAATTTTCGACAAACTTATTTTCTTCGATTTGCTTGGTCCCGGAATCTTCCGAAACTCTTCACACATGATATTTATCATTAATCATACTTGATAATAGTCATGTCCTTTGGTTCCAAGGTCGTCCTTCTCGGTTATGACTTACGAGATCGTAATTTATCCTTTACTCATACAATATGCTTAATAATGTTTCGTTCCTCATAATCCAAAGTTGTTTTACTTAGCCATAGCTCGATATACTTCTGTTCAAATTTACTAAGTGCTTCTCTGAAAGTACGGGGTGTAACAATAGTGTTGAGCTTATAATGAAGTTTTGTTGATTAACAAACTATGTATCTAGACGATTAAGTACAAGGGAGTTACAAGGAATAGACATAAGACCAAAAGTCCAAACAAATCTCCCAAATAACTAGTGAAGCAGTTGCAACAAAAGAGGAACTGGTTCTTAGAAGGAGACTAGAACTGTCAAAGAATAGTTTTTTCGTGCCAACTCAGAGAATTAGAATTTTGACTCATTCCTATCTAATAAGAAGTTGGGTTTCAAGTTATGCAAATATTTACTATAAACATGACACGTCGAATTAGCATTGGAGTATGAGAAGGAAGCCATGCGCGCAAACAAGGAAAGAAGTAAATCCATATTAAATAAGGATTGGTTTTTGGACATATTATGAAACCAAGACTTGGATAGATTTGGACAAGAAGAAGGTGGTGAACACTTCTATATAAAAAAACACGTCATAAAGCCTTGGAACTTAACTACATTCAAAGAGAGAGACATCTAGTATGAGTGGAGTCAACACTAGTGCCTCGAGGGAGCTGACTACAATATCAACAAAGAACTTTCTTCTCTCAAGATTTATCATTTCCAGTTCCTTTGTAGTAATAGTAAGGTTCTTGTTATGGTTCCACTTATTTAATACTCCTAGAATTGTGTAAATGGTGTGTATTGAGTTGTAAGGGACTTCTTTGACTGGGTAGAGACATTAAGGAGTATAAAGAGAGTGCCAACAGTTTAGAACTATTGAGGTAAATGTGATGACACAAGTTTGACTTACACTATAGTCAGTATGTATGAAGAAATAAGCCGACGAGGATGGTTGAGAGGGGAGCACATGATCTTAAAGGATGAGAATACATAGTAGAAGAGTATATTTGTACTCACCTTAAAATAAGCTGCAGGGACTTACATAAATCTGCTGAGCTAAACTAGAGAACCTGGTCCCCATCCTCTCCTAGCCAAAACCTAGACTAAATCCTACTAAATGCCAATCTGATTTTCATATCTATCCCTGGCAGTATTAGAGTGATATGTAGCTATCCTTTGGTTTGAGTCTTGCGACTTAATGTGGTGCATGCTAAAATTCCACCTATGTTTTAACTTGACAAAGTTTTTCGATCACTTGTATCATGTTCAGAGTGGCCATGAGTGTGATATTAATAGAATGCACTTGATCCTGTTGATACACTTGCTTTTTGACGATGTCAATTCAATTCATATGTATACAGTTTATGTGACACATCATATTTTAACAGGAACAGACGTTACAAGTAGTCAAGCATGCTTAAAAAGAAGAATATGATCACATTGATAGAAAAGAAGTGCTCATTGATGAGAGATGATCGTATTGACAGAAAAGAAGTGGTCATTGACTGAGAGATGAAGAAAGATGCACCGCATTAATATCTAGTTACCATTTAGGATGCATTGTAAGGAACTGGTTCTTATTCATAAAAGAACTCAGTCCTATGTAGAAGGAACTGGAAAGGAAAGAAGGAGAAAAGTCATCCTGAGGTAAAGATGAAAGAACATGGTCCTTTCCATTATGGCTGAAGAAATATTTTTGAAAACGGCATACGAGAGAATGTTCCTTAAGAAGACGTAATGTGCATGATTAGGTTCTACAAACCTATCCGCATATTGGGTTACAAAGAGTGGAAGATATGTCCCTTAGCAAGATTGAGCAAGCCTACAAACCTTGCTTAGTCGAGCCTAGATTTTGACTAAGTGAGCTTCTAACAAACCTTGCTGAACTCGAGGGCGGACTACTGTAAATTTTAAAACCTTATGTAGTGAGTCTTAGTTGTATCAACATGAAGTCCTAGTGTTGAAGACCATTGGAGCTGGTTCTAAGGGGGAAGATTCTCAACATATGAGCTATGCCTAAAGGAGAAGACGTGATGAAGAGCTGAAGAAGAATAAAGAAGCTGATCAAGGGTACATAAAGACATATGAAGTTGCTATGTGTTTTCCATCATCAAAAAATGGGAAATTATTGAGATACTATTGTCTCGATAATAGTGCTGAGCTTAAATAAATTTTTGATGATTGACAAACTATGTATCCAGAGACAATCAAGTACAAGGGAGTTACAAGAAAGACATTGAAGAACCAGAGGTCAAAATAGATCTCTAAAGGAACTAGTAAAACAGTCGTAATAGAAGAGGAACTACTCAAAGGAAAGGATCCTTAGAATGAAGACTGAAGACTATCAAAGAGAAGTTGTTTATGCCAACTCGGATGTTGTAATGCTACACTCTCAATAATAATGCTGAGCTTAAAATGAAATTTTCATGATTGATAAACTGTGTACCAGAAGATAATCAAGTACAAAGAGTTACAAGAAAGACATTGAAGAACTAAAAGTCCATACATATCTCCAAGGAAATAAGAGAAGCAGTTGCTGCATATGAGGAACTGGTCCGTAGAAAGTAGACTGGAGACAGGAAATTTATTTCGTGCAAACTAGGAGAATTGGAATGATTGACTCATTTCTATTCAAAGAAAGGTTGAATTTCAAGTTATGAAAATATTACCATAAGTTGAACACATGGAATTAGCATTAGAGTAGGAGAAGGGGAAGCTTTACATGAAAACAAGGAAAGAAAGAAATCCATGTCAAATAAGAATTGGTTTTCGGGCACTTTATGAAATTAAGACTTGAATGGACTCGGACAAGAAGAGGTGGCAACCACTCCTATATAAATAATACGTCAAGAAGCTTGGAGCTTAACCATAACCATTTCCAAAGAGAGAGACCTCTAGAGTGATAGCGGAGTCAACACCAGGGTCTTGAGAGATCCAACTACAAGACCAACAAAGAACATTTCCTTATGAAGATTTATCATTAAGTTCTTTTGTTGTAATAGTTAGGTTCTAATTGTGGCTCCATTTATTGACTTTCTTAGTTGATTTTAGTAGGTGTTGTTTTGTAAGAGACTTCTTTGACTAGGTACTGTCATTGAAGAGAAGAGTTAAGATGGTAGGGATGAGATTTTTGGGAACAGTTCCTTAGGTGTTACAAGGGCGGTTATAAACCTTAAATTTGTGGAGCTCCATTATAGAGAAGTTTGGGAAAATTCAAAAGAGGTAGGTCGCACTTTTTCCTCCCTTGAGAAAGGAGCATTTCCACGCTAAAAATACTTGTGTTTTTACATTCCATAATTTACCTTCTTGCATGTTTTTTGAGTGCTTAGGTCATAGCCAGAATTAACATTGGGGAATTGGAATTATTGACTCATTCCTTTTCGATGAGAAGTTGGATTTTAAGTTATGAAAATGTCATCATGAACTTAACATATGGAATTAGCATTGGAGTAGGAGAAGGAAGTCATACGCGCAAACAAGGAAAGAAGTAAATCCATATCAAAGAAGGACTTGTTTTCAGACATATTGTGAAATCAAGACATGGATGGATTTGGACAAGAAAAAATCGGTAAACACTCCTATATAAAAAACACATCATGAAGCTTTGGAACTTAACGAAATCCAAAGAGAGTCAACACCAGAGTCTTGAGGGAGCCAACTACAATATCAAGAAAGAAACTGTTCCAATCAAGATTTATCATTCAGTTCTTTTATTGTAATAGTTAGGTTCTTGTTGCGGTTCCACTTATTTACTATTCCTAGAATTGTGTAATAGGTGTGTATTGAGATGTAAGGGAATTCTTTAACTTGATAGAGTCATTGAAGTGCGGAGAGATTGCCAAAAATTTGGAACTGTTGAGGTAAAACAAGAGTTGGGGCAAGGATTGTCTGCTACAATTCTTTAGGTGTACAAGGCGTTGTAACCTTAAACTTGTTGCTCGTGTTTAGTGGAAGTTTGGAAAATTCCTACAGGAGGTAGGTCGCAGTTTTTCCTCCTTTAAACAAGGAGCATTTATATGCTAAAATTATCGTGTTGATTTATTATTCCGCACTTTACCTTCTTGCGCAGTTACACAAAGGACATTGTTATTTGAAGACCACCTACATCGAGCACACATAAGAAGACATCGAGTCTAGTCACACCATTCCTATCTTGTGTGAAATATTTGATTTTGACACTAGGATGCCTTCTTTAGGATCAAGAAGGGTTGGGTCATGAAGTTGTCTGATCTTCAACTGTTTGACTAAAGAAAACTTAGCCATTGTTCCTACTACTAGATTCCCATTATCTTTTTCATCAAATCGAATTTGCTTGATCAGCTAGTTTCGCGCGTTGTCAAGACCCAATTTCACTAAGTCGCGTGGGTACCTATCATTTCCCACCTCGATAGGCAAACCCTTTCCCAAATCATCAATTCAAAGCACAGTAAAGTAAATAGAACAGAATAAATAGAAGCCTGAATCATAAATAATCATAACTGCAGAATATATAGACAATCCCCAAAGAATCGATCTGACTCGTACAAGAGCAACTAAGTAATCTCTAGAAAATACAAGTCTCAAATGCTAAACACATCTGTCTAAATGGGAGAAAATGAAGACAGGGATAGAAGAGTCTCCGGTCAGCGACTCGTCTGATGCTCACCCTAGATACTCGCAAGCCAGGCCTCAGAAATCAGTCTCGGGAAGTGGAAGTGGAACCTGTCTCAAAACTCTACACCCTAAAAAGGAGTGTAGCAAGGTAGCATCAGTATAAACAACACGTACTGAGTAGGCATCATAGGTCGACAACAGTTAGTTAACATATATAAAGAAAAAGACTGAAGAATAGACGTGCTCATAATCAGGTATACATACCACACAGCCCAAAAATAACAACTCAAATACATAAGGATCAATGACCGAATCATAGCCTATGGTGAAGTACCTAAACACATGTCTGTCCAAGTTTCCCACGATCCCTCAGAATAACCATAAAAACTAGTATAGCCAACAATAACCTCAAGTCTCAACCTAGGAGAAAGTCTCTAATCCTCGAATCCATCAATTCCCAAATATATATTAATCAGGCACACGTCGTTCTCAAATCAGTAACCAACCAGTAAGCCAATGTTCACGAGCACCGTACTGTACGATAAATAACTACTGCCAGAAATTAGATGTACGAGTGAATGAAATATGAATGTAATGCAAATGCAGTGCTACACACACGGTTCGGGCAGAAATATCTCGATAGTCATGACCCATGGGGGACCTGCGAAGTCCATGTACCTACAGCACGCGCAGCCCGATCCAAATCTATTTGTGAAACGTGCAACCTAATCCCAGTCAGTGTTGCGGTACGTGCAACCCCGGTCCAATATATATATATATATATATATATATATATATATATATATATATATATATATATATATATATATATATATGTGTGTGTGTGTGTGTGTTGCGGCACGGAACCCGAACCCAATAGATGAGTATGAATGCATGCATCATATCAATGCCAACAAGAATATATGAAGGACAGTTATGCCACACATGGACACATATCTCAATATCAAGATCAATATCAATTCCTTCCTCTTCACAAGTCAATAACTGAGAGATACAAGTTCACAACCATGAATAACTCACTATGTATTCATATCAGAGTATCATGAAAGATGAGAATGAGTACGCTGCATAATATCAATGAATGATGACAACATATCAAATCAATCGTGCAACACATGGACACATATCACAATAATAGTCTCAATATCATAGCTTTCCTTTCCTTCCCAACAACATCAGCACATGATAAAATACGATCTCCAAATCATAAGGTAAATCACTAAGCAACAAGCCTGGAATCACTCACGTGGCTACAAGCCAATAAATCACAATAAAGCAACAACTCAATAGAGCACAGCATGGAAACAAGCCATAGTCAGAAACAATACCAACCTAAGTATTCCATCCCAACCCCATACCCGAAGGCGTACATTATTTCTCCAACAATCACTAACTCTACACATGATTTTCTAATCGAAGTTTAACTAAAAGGTAAGCCGTAGCCTACCTGGAATGTCGAAGAGGAGCCACAAACCATCAAACCTTAGCCTTGCCCTTTCTTTGCACCTCCAAATACTCAAAGTCTAATCATATTCAAGTTCTACATTAGAAATTAAGAAGAACAATACCAATATTGCTATGCTTCTAATCTATGTTAAATTCTAAAACATGGGATTGGGGAAACAGACCCACAAGGATAACATGGGAAATTGGAATATGCAATTCATGCTCCAGATGATTAAGCCCACTGTTCAATTGCTAAATCAACTCAAGATTAAGCATAATTCAGATTTAAAGTGAAACTCTCAATTTGGGGTAAGAGCCCTAACTTTTCAATCCTCAAATTAATCACTAATAACGGAAGAAATAAGCTTAACAATAATGAATTCATCAAATTCTATGATTATACTAGTAAAATCCATCAACAATCTTCATTTAGGAAGTCTAGAACCCGTTTCAAAAATTTATCATAAGACTTATCTTCTCCACTTTGATTCTAGTGATTCTAAGCATGGATTAAGGATTTAGGAAGGTAAATGATGAAGTCTAGGGTCAAAGATCTTACCTGAAAGAAGGTTCAGTCCAAAACCTATTCAATTTGCCCAAAGTGTGCTTAGAGAGTGATGACAAAAGTGATAGGGTTTAACAGTTTTAATGCTACACCCCGTAAGTTTTGCACATTAAGACTCGTTAGGTGTTAGTGGTTTTATTGTGGACATTTGAGTTACCTCCAACGATATACAAGATTATATGCGTTTATCTTATGGTTATGAGGGGCAATTTTGGTCTAACTTGAAGAAAGAAAATGTCTTAGTATATTAGGAGTTTTGGAGTGAAACAAAAGCCTGAAATGAAGTTCGGGAAGTCTAGTTTCCAACACAACAAACCGTGCATCGATCCAACATTGGAATTAAGCGTTATGGACATTTTAAGATAGGCCAGTAAAACAGGGATTAACTCTGTGCGAACGCGCCTGGGGGTGGCGCGAACGCGCAGAGGAGCCAGGGGACAACTCAGCGCGAACGCACTGAGCAATTTTTAGGTCGGTGCAGGCAGACCCTTGAATCTTATAAAAGGAGGCTTACCCCCTTATTTTTCATAAAAGCACCTCAAAACTCTCTCATATATTCTGGAAATTTCTCCCAACCGCCATACATCAAATTTTAGCCCAAATCAAGTTTAATCTCCGGATTCGTGTTCGGACAGCATACTGTTGCGGTTATAAAATCGTACTGAGATGAGTCTTGACTTGAACTCAAGGTGGAAAGTGAAGATATTGTGGTTATAGTGGAAGTAAGGTATGAATATTCCTTTATTGATATTGATTAAGGTTTATTTACGGAGGTAAAGGTATTAAATAATCGTATAACGAGTTGGTTAGTTGAGAAATTTGGAAAACATAGTGAGGGATGTTTTATGGAGCATATTGGTATTAATATTGTTGTTGTTGATATTAGTATTGTTGTTGTTGTTGTTGGTTGTTGGATTATGATTTCGGGCTAGGCATATAAACAGGGGAGATGCTGCCCGATTTTCGGCAGGATATGAAATAGTCTAATTTGAAAGCTTAATATAAGTATACGACGATAAGTCTAACGATAGTATGAATTCTCTCAAATGTAGATTTGCGAGCTCGGGAGGATAAGCGTAAGTAGTAGGAGACAAAAAGGTATGTAAGGCTAGTCTTTTTCTTTCTAAAGGCACGACTCCTACGTTATGATTCCATATATGTCTTCCATAACATCCTTGTTCCCGAAAATCTAGAAGTTCTTGATTCTCATGGTTTTTATGATATTAAAGACAAGATGTTTTCTATGAGGACCATGATGACAATGATGACTTCTTTCTTGTGAATCCATACATGTCTTCCATAATGTCCTTATTTCCAAAAGCTAAAGATTAATGATTCTTAAAGTTTCTTATGATGCTAAAGATGATTACGTTTTCATGATGAAAATGATGATGATGATTCAGTTTCTAGAAGTCTCAAAGTTTATGATTTTAAATGCTATGATGAGATTGTTGAGCTTATTTCATGATTTCCTTGATTTTATTCATTGTTGTTGATCTCACCTTATAATCATTGTTCCTTCAAGGTGAGGTAAAGCGATGATGATTGTTCCATAAGATAATCGGAGGTTACCGACCTTACGTCACTCCGATAAGGTGGTAAATTTTATTTGGGCTCCCATGCATGCTACTTATATTATATATGTATATGATGTATATATATGTATATAGGGGACATGGGAAAAGGGCGAGGCGTTATATACGCATAGCCACCTGATCAGTTGGTATATCATGACATCATCTCGTATGCGGTATGCCCGAACGCGGATATATGGGTATGGATCGGGGCGCACGTTCGCAAATATATATATATATATATATATATATATATATATATATATATATATATATATATATATATATATATATATATATATATATATGATCTCGTTGCACGTTCGCGCAAAGAATATAAAATATTTATGGATCGGGCCGCACATTCCGCAACACTATTATGTTATACTAGTATGATAAAGGTTTTTATGAAAAGACTAAGCATGCATAATATTCGCCCTAAGAGGAAATCGATATACGAGTTATCCTTATCTCATGTTTTGTTCTATATTTCTTGTTATGTTGTTATTCATGGCTTACATACTCGCATAATCGTTCGTGCGACGTTCTTTCCTTGTGGACGCTGCGTTCATGCCCCCAGGTAGACAGATAGACGGACCTGATCCCTAGGAGCTCCATCAGTGGTATCTCAGAAGTGCTCCAGTTGTTCCAGAGCTGCAGTCTTTTGGTACTGATCCTTTGTACATATACACTTGGGCATGGCGAAATCCTGTCCCATCTTATGGGTTCATGTATGCTACTTAAAGGCTCGTAGACATATGTATGTTATTAGATGTTTACTAGCTTCTTCAGTTCTTATTACTGTCTAATATCTTGGTAGTCTCGTTTGCTTATACTTGTGAACACTGTTATTGATGGTTGTACTAAGTACGATATTCATGAGCAGTCTATATGGCCCACTTAGAAATGGTTATGGAATGTTAGGCTAGAGGTGCTCGGTAGGCTAGTACCGGGTACCCGTTATGGCCCTACAGTTGGGTCGTGACAAAAGTGGTATCAGAGCAGTTCGTCCTAGGATATGTCTATGAGCCATGTCAGGTAGAGTCCTGTTTATTAGTGTGAAGCACGCCACACTTATAAAGAGGAGGATGCGAGGCATTTACGAATAAATGACCTTCTTTCTTATCTTAGATCGTGCGATAGAGCTATGTTATCAGGATTCCCTTTTTCCTAATCGTATATTATGATTTCAACAATGCCTATGAAAAGGAAAGCTACAGCGGCCCAGAAAGGCAAGACGGTGGTGGGAAGAAGGACTGAACAGGAGCCACCGGTAGAGATAAAAGAGGGTGAGTCTCATAACGAGGTTCCATCTCAGACCTCTCCTACTCCACCCCTACCAGAGGAGCATGAAGAGGCTCCAGCTCCAGCTCCAGTACCCCCAGTTCCTCCGCCAGGTGCCTCAGGCCAGCAGATGACCGAGGCTATTCAGTTGCTGACCCAGTTAGTTGCCGCTCAGGCACAACGGCAGGGCGCGAGCCAGGGTGATAGAGCGGTCAGCGCGAGAGCCCGTGATTTTATTAGTCTGAATCCTCTAGAATTCTACGGGTCGAAGCCGGATGAAGATCCGCAGGGTTTTATAAATGAGATGCTGAGGACGCTATGAATAATATATGCTTCTGATACTGAGTCAGTTGAATTGGCTTCTTATAGACTGCGGGATGTGGCCGTCCCCTAGTACAACACTTGGATGTCTTTGCGAAGGGCAAATACACCTCCCCCAGTATGGCAAGAGTTCTTGCATACCTTTTTGCGACATTACTTACCACCAGAGTTCGACGGGCTCGAGCCGACAAGTTCTTGAATCTCAGGCAGGGGAATATGAGCGTCGGGAATACAATCTCCTCTTTAATTCTTTGGCTAGGTATGCCCCAGCCGTGGTAGCAGATATGGGAGACCATGTACTTCGATTCGCGAGTGAGTTGGGGCCACATTTGATTAAGGAGTGCTTGACAACCTCGCTCCAAGACGGGATGGATATTGCTCGTATCCATGCCCATGCTCAAAATTTGGAGGAAAAGTAGTAGCCGCAAATGGGAGAGCGTGATTCTGATAGAAGGCACAGTAAGAGGGCCAAGTCTTCCGGTGCCACTAGTGAGTTCAGAGGGAGTAAAAGGAAGCCATATTCTAGTTATTCAGGCCAATCAGCAGCCAGTACACCCCTCCCCCCCCACCCCAATTTGCTGGCAGGACATTTGATCGCCTCATTTATTCGGGATCAGGTCAAAGCTCAAGGATTTCAGGCTCCCAGTATAGAGGTGAATCCGGTTAGATGAGGCTGCCCTTACCATGGTGCATCCAATGTGGTAAGCCACATTCGGGACAATGTCGCCATGGTTCAGACGCTTGTTATGCCTACGGTCAGATTGGTCATATGATGTGGGATTGTCCTTTGAGATGAGGTGGAGGTGTGGCTCAACCGACGAGGTGTGCAGTTGGCTCTTCATTGTCTGTACGCCCTCCTAGGCAGAATTCCCATACTCCAATGGGCTGCGGCAGAGGCAGAGGAGGAGAAGCATCCAGTCCCAGTGGTCCTCAGAATCGTATATATACACTAGCCGGACGGCAGGATCTTGAGTCCTTCCCTGACATTGTCACAGGTATATTGTTGGTATCCTCTTATGCTGTGTATGCATTGATTGATCCGGATTCTACTTTGTCATATATTGCTAATCGTATTGGGGTGAAACCTGAACTAATCAAACCTTTTGAGGTGTCCACTCCTATAGGGGAACCAGTGGTAGCTAGGTGGGTATATAGGAACTATGTGGTTGTAGTCTGTAATCGCCATACGATGGCTGATTTACATAAATTGGAAATTTTATATTTTGACGTTATTATAGGTATGGATTGGCTATCCTCTTGCTACGCGAACGTTGATTGTAGAACAAAGATGGTTCAATTTCAGTTTCCGAGAGAACCAGTCTTAGAATGGAAAGGTAATACAGTGTCCCCGAGAGGTAGGTTTATTTCCTATCTCAAAGAGAGGAAGATGATTGCTAAGGGATATATTTATCATTTAGACCTGGTCCAAGACACAGAAGCAAAACCCCTAACTCTCCAATCTGTCCCCATAGCGAATGAATGTTCAGACGTGTTTCCGGATGAGCTTCTAGGTTTTCCACCAGAATGGGAGATTGAGTTTACCATTGATGTGTTGCCAGCTACTAAGCCTATATCTATTCCTCCCTATCGAATGGCCCCTGCCGAGTTAAAGGAGTTAAAGGCACAATTGAAATATCTTCTTGAAAAAGGCTTTATCAAGCCCAGTTCATCGCCATGGGGAGCGCCTATATTGTTCATAAGGAAGAAAGATAGCTCCTTACGTATGTGTATTGATTATAGGCAATTAAACAAGGTGACGATAAAGAACAAATACCCCCTTCCAAGGACTGATGATCTGTTCGATAAGTTGCAGGGTGCCAAGTGGTTCTCAAAAATAGCTCTAAGATCGGGATACCACCAAGTGAGGGTCAAGGAAGAGGACATCCCAAAAATAGCCTTCGTAACTAGATATGGCCATTACGAGTTTCGAGTAATGTCATTTGGGTTGACTAATGCCCCAGCGGTATTCATGAACTTGATGAATAATGTATTCAGGCCTTTCTTGGATCTATTTGTAATTGTGTTCATTGACGATATTCTGGTATATTCTCGATCGGATGCGGATCATCTACGTACTGTTCTTGGAATTCTTCAGGCTCGGAAGTTATATGCCAAGTTTTCAAAATGTGAATTTTGGCTAAATGCTGTAACTTTTCTGGGGCATATTATTTCAGCCGACGGTATTCGAGTAGATACCCAGAAGATTGAAGCTGTGAAGAATTGGCCAAGACTTACAACGCCCATGGAGGTCCGTAGTTTTCTGGGGTTGGCCGGTTACTATAGAATATTTGTGGAAGTATTTTCTTCTATTTCGGCACCACTGACAAAGCTGACTCAGAATTCGGTAAAATTCCAATGGACTGACGCTTGTGAGCGCAGCTTTCAGGAGTTGAATGATAGGTTGACTTCGGCCCCACTCCTGATACTTCCAAAAGGATCGGAGGGCACTACTAGAAATAGGTACTATAGCAACGGTTTTGTTGCAACGGTTGTTGAACCGTTGCAATAGACTATTTATTGCAACAGTTATTCTGCAACGATTTCACAATCGTTGCAATAGATGTCTATTGCAACAGGCACTTCGCGATGATTATGAAACCGTTTTAATAAGATGCCAATTGCAACGGTTATGTTGTTACGGTTGCATAACTGTTGCAATACACTTCTACTGCAACGGTTGACTTCTCTCTCTATTTCTTTTTTTTTTCCCTTTTTCATTTGCTTATTACTATCCGCTTCAACCCTATCCCCGTATCTTCTGGTCATTCTATCTCTTCCCCATCTCCTACTTCTCTTTATCTCTCCATAGCGCTTCGACTTGTCCATCATTTTCTTATTAAGAGCGAATTTTAGGTTTCATTAAATAATCTATGGTGTAATTGATTCAGGATGCCCATTCAGAGCTTTTTATTTGGTAGAACACACTGATAAATTTGTACCACTGCAAGCTCATTGCCAAGCTCGAACAGTTCATCCCTCGTTTGATTTCATTGTCAATTTTCAGGTCACTTTTTCCATTATCTCCGTACTCGTTTGATTTCATTGTTTCTTAAGATTTTTTTTGCTTGTTTTCATTTGTGAGCAACTAGGGTTTTTATAGATCTAGATTCTAGACGAACTCTGCTTCAGTCAAGCTCTATGTAGATCTAGACAAAGTTTAGGTTCTTGTGATAAGTTACGATTTTTGTTCTTACATGGTCTTCTCCACGTTTTTGCACAACTGCTCGGTTCCAATCTTGTTGTTTTAAGATTCCATTTTTAGGTTTTGCATAAATAGTGCTTTCTTTCACCTAATTAGTCTTTTTCATTGTTAAGTTGCCGGAATGGTTTGAGGTGGGCTACGCACCAAAGTTGTTTGATGATATGCTTGGATCATCTTATTTGATACTTATTTTGGGGTTATGCTCGTAGCTAAATTGTTTACTTTAGATAAAGGTGAACTGAACAATCATGGTTTGGCAAGCTTTTATCTTGTTAGTTAAAATTAAAGAAAGTAACGACTATGGAGATAAGAAATCAACAAAGAACTGTCAAAAGTTGAAGCACTAAAAGCAGAGTTATTACCCAAGTGAGATAGACTACATGCTTTTAGAGCTAGAGCCTTTTTCCCAACTGAAACAATTATCAAACTCAATGTCTTGTTTCTACTACATTTATTCACACTACTTCCTTGTTTCTATCAATTCTTCACATGACAAATTGATCTGTTTTTCTCCCAAATTTCTTCAATTCTTGATAAATTTTTAATTGCTTTTACATTATAATTTTCAACATTTTAACTATTGTAGAAGAATGAGTATAAGTTCGGATCGACATGTGTGCTTTGGATCAACAAATACTAAATCGAGGGCAATTTCATCTTTTGACTAGAACTTATGCAATGTGTCCATAATATTTTACAACTCCATATATAACCATGTATAAAAAAAACATGACCATGTAGGCTTTTCCTAAATCTTCCACAACTTTCGTCGGTACCCAAGCTCTAGCTTTAGTTGCAACTGCGTAGGGTAGCATTTTAGATTTTCTGGCAAGCATGTATCCTTCGATCAAAATTCTGGTAAAACTATGAAAAGGTACGCATTGCTTAGCCTTACACCTCTCAATTCTCATGTTTTCCTCTAGGTATGGTAGTGTAATTAAGTTATATGATTGAGCTGATGACCTTGAGGTGTTTGATAGTTAATATTTTACACAGTTGTGTGTATACAGTTAATTCAAAAAGAGAAAATAAGCTTCTGATCTTCCAGTATTGGTGAAGTTAAAAGGCGATGGAACCTGATAACAATGAAGATCGTGATTTTCCCTTCTCTTTTGTTTGTAAACTTTCTGAAAGGTATTTTTTTATTCCCTATATTTTCATTAAACATATAAAGCTAATATTTAGAAACATATACATTTTTGTAATATTTATTTTATATATATATAACGCCGGTTTCAACGTGTCAGCTTAGGTGTCAATCAATTTCAAGTTGAGGGTATATTTGACTTTCACTATTAAGTTTACGTGTCTTTTATCCTCGCCTAAATAGACACGTATCACTCCTTTCTACATCTTCCACTCCGCATTCTCTCGTTCGGCTTTTTCATGCTCTTTCTCCGCCGATTTGTATATTGAATTCTGAGTAATAATAATAGAAAGGAACTGCAAATTTTTCTTATACAGAAGCCGGACACGGATTTTGTGGGAAGAAGTAGGGTTCTGAAAAGAGAGCAACGATGATGGTGATAGGCTGATTTTATCAGTTTAAGCCTGTAAGCATTTTCCCACAATAATCTACAAGAAAATATGCGTCTATTGTATTAATTTCTGTGCGAAGTCTTCTCGATCCTCATTTTGAGCATTGAAAAATGCTTTCCCCCTCTCTTATGATTGTCATGAAAGAGTTTTGTTTGAATTATTAGAGTTTAGGAAGTGGTTCGTTGTGCTATTTATTCAGTCTTAGAATATCAATTAGTCAAACTGAAATTAAGTAGAAATTAGAAGACTTTGGGCCATTTTTTGATTGGGGATTTATGAAGAGAATCTGGGCTTCTTTTTTTTTTTTTTTTTAGATTTAAAAAAAATAAGATAATCTGATGTTGGAATTATTTGTACGCCTTAACTTGGATTAGTATTTATTTTGCTACGAGCAAGGACATAAACTATATATGGTGAAATTGTTTCAATTTTTGTTTCATTCAGTATCCTATTTTGTCACTCATGAGTATTACTGTTGTCCAGAGAAAATTGGCGTTGCAAGGAGGAGGGAGTTCCGCAATTGGTGATAGGAGGAAAGTAAACAAGAATGATAGTGGTAGTAAGGTGGGAGGTCATCCTTTGCGATGCCTCCTGGATTTAATAACTTGAAAAAAGATAAGAGCGAGAACGAGACGGATAAATTGCAGGGTTTAATGGAATGGGGCGGTGATGGGCTCATCGCTTTGCCAAGATTAGGACTGGGTAGTAAAAAGAAGAGCATTGCTAAGACGTTCCAGGTGCATACTTGAAACTTTATTTTGTGCATTTCTTATAATTTCAACTTTGACCAATGGGCTGTTTAGATTCCAAGATTCAACTAAAAGTTTGTTATTTGCTATGTTGAGGCATTCTCCGTTTTTACTATGGATGTGTTTGAAAAAGCTTTCTTTGTTGACCAAGGTTGAAGAATTCAAAATCGTGGAAACAATAAAAAGTTCAATACGAATGTTCATTTTTAAGACAAGAAGTAAAATCTTAAACTGCTGCACTTTCAGGCTAAAAATCACTTAAAAGTCGAATTGTGACAATAGACGACTCTACGACTAAATTTGTAAAAGAAGGTTGTTGCGAAAGCTGTACTATTTTCTGTTGCTTCTCTTTCTCTCCTTTTTATTTTAATATTTTTCCTTTATATGAAGATAAGATAGGAATACACATATATAGTGGGCACTTGCTGTTACATCCTCATTCTATATACAAGTTTATGTATAATTCTAATGCATCATCACCATGATGAGTTCTTTTATGGCCTTCCTTTTTGTTCCTTTGTTGTTTATCTCTCTATCCCTCTCACTCTAACTCGATTTATCTGTATTCTTGGAATTGTAATACGAAGGAATCCATTTTAAATTTATTATATGATTATTGTGTTGAATGTTGTTTATCGGATGAGTTCTATTTGGTGTTTTCATTTTGAGTGCATTGGACATGACATGTCTTGGTAAGTTCGTGCGATCGTTCGACGTGAAGCCCTTCCACACCTCTATGAGCATCTCCTCTCGGGATTCACCTTGCAGGAAAATAAAAGAAAGGCGGTTAAACAGCCATTTGCTTCTACCCCCGTACTCTTTTGTTTGTTCAAACAAAACTTCGTTACTCCCTCTTCTACATCATTTCTTTGTCTACTTGTGTTTTACTTTTACTATTCTATTTACATTAAGATCAGTGCCTAATTAACTTTTGCGTCCCCGAAAGGCGAACATCTCCATATGAGTGGTTATTACTTCATGCTATTCTTGGAAGACTAAGAAAGAAAAAAAGTGTATATGACTTGAATATATATATAGGGCATATATCAATTGGGACAAAAAGGAGTATAGTTGGCACTCACAAACCTCTATTTACATAGGCAGAGCTAGCTAGAGAATTTAATAATATGCTCCTGTGACTGGTCTGTACATGGAGTCTTTTCTTAACATGCGATTTGTGGGGTGTTTTCTTAACATGTGATTTGGAAGTCCTGGAAGGTAATTTGTATTCTTGCTCTGATTTTCGTTTACTCTCTCTGCTCTCATTTAAAAAGTGGATAAAAATAAGTCAGAAATCACTCTTCTTGTGGAAGTAATAACTAAGAAGCATTTCAAGAGTTGTTCCCCGCACTCTATATTTAAGATGTGTGTGCCTAAATTCAAAGCATTAGCAAATTTTACATTAAAGTTAGGTTTTACATATCTGTAGCGGGTAAAATGATGGTCTTTCATTTCATTTTGATGAAGTTACTTATCATTTACTATTATCGGTTTATCGCACGATTTTATATTTATTTCTAATTTTTTGGGACTATGTTGAATTTTTTCCGGTTAGCAAGGTAATTAGCCTTCTCTTTATAATATCATAGTGTTCTTCACAGAACAATTCCAAATAATGCTTGTTGGGGATATCTTTTTATCATGGTTGCTGAATATTCAGATACCTTTTTACTACAACTAAGTTGTAAAGAAAGGTGTTTAAGGGTGAGTACATGAGATAGTTATCTTGAATTATATTTCTTTCTTTTTTCCTACACCCGATGCATTACATTAAAGGGATTAGACCTGCAGTAGATTTCATTGAATATAGCTTTTTGCTAGTACCTTTTCGGTGAAAATGGTATATGGACAGGATAAGTTGCAGGGACTATGTTGTGGCTTATGCTTTGGTGGTTTAACCTTTGTCTATGATTACTAGTAATAGTTAAAAGAAGAGAACTTAAGAATTCTTCCATGAACTTCTTCACTGCCCAGAAGAAACATTATTTGGTTGAGTATTTAAATTATTTTATTACACAGGAGCAATGCATATCCCAGACATTACTATTTTGTATTAGCGTTCAACTTTGATGTCTTTTATTTTTAATTAATGGGCAAATAATTAGTGTATCTACATCTGATAAAAGATTACTTTTTTGATGGTTTTGTAGGCAAGGCAAATGAACAGGAAGTTGATGAAAGCAATGAAGACCTTTACTTTAGAATATTGATTCATTGTTTTTGGACCTTTTAGATGTTCTGTAGAAACTTTTACTTGAAACTTTTGTAAACTTACACTATGTTAACTCTTGAATTGTCAAACAATATTGTATATTTTACTTTTACATGTGAATAATACTAATCGGATGATTTGGATTATGACTTTGTTGATGAACATTTTACTGTCGCAGTCTATATAAATTTTATTGTATTCTATTTTATCATTTAGGTGAATAATTATTGTAATAGACAACCAAATCGTTTCAATAACTCCTAAAAAGTGTTGCAGTAGCTCTTAATAACCGTTGCAATAGCCCCTCATAGCTGTTGCTACAGTATCGAAAGTTTGTTGCAAATGACACAACAACCGTTGCATAAGATGATAATGCAGCGGTTCCCAAACTGTCCCATTACTCTAAACAACCGTCGCAACGGGTTTTGCTATTGCAACAGTTCAGAAAACTGTTGCTAGATATTGTCTATTGCAACGGTTTTGTAGCCGTTGCTAAAAACCGTCGCGGTAGACCTATTGCAACGCGACCTGTTGTAACAGTGCCCAGAACCGTCGCGATAGATCTATTACAACGGTTTTCCTATCTATTGCAACGGTAGTTGAACCGTTGCAGTAGGCCATTTTTCTAGTAGTGGGGCTATGTTATCTATTATGATGCTTCAGGTATTGGATTAGGTTGTATGTTGATGCAGCATGCCAAAGTTATTGCCTATGCTTCAAGGCAATTACAGAAACACGAGAAAAACTACCCAACTCATGACCTAGAGTTGGTTGCGGTTATCCATGCACTGAAGATGTGGAGACACTATTTGTATGGCATTCATGTGGACATTTATATAGACCATAAGAGTCTCCAATATATTTTTAAGCAAAAGGAATGGAACTTGCGGCAAAGGCGGTGGTTGGAGCTATTGAAAGATTATGACGTGAGTATCTTATATCATCCTGGAAAGGCGAATGTGGTAGCCGATGCTCTTAGCCGCAAATCTATGGGCAGTTTGTGTGATGTTTGGCCGGAGAAAAAGGAGTTAGTCCGTGAGCTTCGACAGCTAGCCAACCTAGGAGTTCACTTAATGGACTCAAGCGGTACGGAAGTTACTGTCCAGAACCCAACGGTGTCATCTTTAGTAGAGGAGGTAAATAAGGGCCAATATGAAGACCCCGCGGTAGTCCATTATAGAGATTTGCTTCCTTAGAAGGAGAAGTCACCATTTAAAGTTCCTACGGATGGAGTTCTCAGGTGTCAAGGCAGATTATGTGTTCTGAATGTTACAGGATTACACTGATAGATCCTGGAGGAAGTCCATCATTCTCGTTATTCTGTCCACCCAGGAGCGACAAAGATGTATCATGATCTTAAATCTTTATATTGGTGGGATGGGATGAAGAAATATATAACGGAGTTTGTAGCTCAATGTCCTAATTGTCAATAGGTGAAAACTGAGCATCAAAAGCCTGGGGGATTACTGCAAGCTATCGAGATTCCGACTTGGAAATGGGAAGCGATTAATATGGACTTTATTACATGCTTACCTCGTTCCCGGTGTAAGTATGATTCTATATGGGTGATTGTTGATAGACTCACAAAATCAGCTCATTTCTTGCCAGTCAGAACCACATACTCAGCAGAAGATTATGCAAAGTTGTATCAAAGAGATAGTGCGACTTCACGGTGTTCTAGTATCTATTATTACTGATAGAGGAGCACAATTGTTACACCTCAAAAAAATTTATGTCGTCATGTGATGGATAGACTAAAGTAGGGTGAGATGAATACGATGTCCCTACAAGTAATAAAGGTTACTTAACGATTCTAATTAAGATTCCAAACACATTTGAGGCAAGAGAAGAAAGTTCGTTGAAGAATGTCAAGTATAAGTCGTGCTTTGAAAGGGGTTTGCGAGTACCAAGCTAATGTTGATTTAATAATGTCTTGAGGAAAAGTTATAACACTCCTTAGGTTGTTAATGAAGTTCTAAACAAGTGCTAAGAAGGTTCTATAAGGATTGGAGATCAAACGAAACGACGGAAATAATTTCAGAAAAGTAGAGTTATACGACCACTTATACTGTCCGTATAACTTTATACGGTTCGTATAAGGGTCCGTACAACCCAACAGAAAAGATGATTTCCCTGATGGTGAAATACGATCACTTATACGGACCATATAATATTATACGGACCGTACAAGGGTCCGTATAACACCCGACGGGCTGAGTATTTTCCAAGTATAAAAATGTGTTCCCACTTCTAATTTTTCATTCTTTCAACATCTCCACTTCTCTCTAAACCTCTAGTATATTACACACACTTCATTTATAAGAATTCAAGGGAAATCAAAGATCAACATCAGCAATCCAAGGAAATCAAGTGCAAGAAAACTCTTTAGGATTGCTAGAAGTCAAGAATTC
>NW_026727946.1:0-226713 GCF_029784015.1 Lycium ferocissimum | reverse complement strand
TACTCAAAAGTGTTACTATTCACACATTCATGACCCACTTCTTATATTCTTTCGTAATCCAAGTGTTTCATCTTCTAAACACTTTATATAACATGGAAACATCATAAAACTTCCACCTTGGATGGTAAGATTGAACAGTTGCATAAACCTCACTTGAGCCAAACCCTAGATTTTCCTTCACTTGGATTTCTTGCTTTTTGATGAACTTTAATGGTTTCCCTTACTTTGATTCACTTGGTTTGATGATAATCACCTTTGATTTCCTTTGATTCCTTGTTCATGAAACATACATGGAACCACAGAGGTCTTAGAGAGAAGTAGAGAGAGGTTGGAAATGAAATAATGAAGTTGGGAACTCGTTTAAACACTTAAAACATTTCGGCCGTCGGGTGTTCCGTGTCTCCACTAGACTTCCCGGTCAGGTGAACCAAGTCTTGTCCGCGGAGCCGGTCGTGGTTCACGACCAGCCCCACTCGCTTCTCTCTGGCATGGGCAGTTCCACGGACCCATCCACGGTCCGTGGAATGCAATGCTGGCCGTGGAACTCACAGTTCCACCAAGTTTGATCCCGTCGTCTCGTTTGATCTCCAATCCTTATGGAACCTTCTTAACACTTGTTTATCATTTCATTGGCAATCTAAGGGGCACTATAACTCTTCCCCAACCCATCATTAGGTTGTCATCAACTTATTACTCATAAATCCTTTCCGAAACTTATCGTATACATGGACTTCTCTTGGCAACTTTCTTATCCAACATCGGATGTCTTTCAATCTATTTAGAATCATCAATTGCTATGTCTTACTTTTTGAAACATCGTATACTTCATATTTCTCTTTAGCCTATTCACTGTGCATCAACGGAAAATTTTTCCGAGGTGTAACAATAACTATAAGGAGCTACATATGTATAAGATAAAGAAAAGAGGTAAGACACGAGTATGATAATTGATGATGCTGAGTTAAGTCTAAAGAATCCCAAAGTGAGATATGATGCCCATGAAGTTAATGATTCTAAGTATGGTTCCATTGATGCTTTTTCTTGTGTACACTCACCTTAAAAAATTAGTCCCTTCGAGATGAGATATGATGATTATGATTACTCCATAATGTATTCGGGGGTCCACGACCTCATGTCACCCCGACATTCCCATAGTGCCTTCAATGTGCTAATGTATGCTTTAATGATAGATGTATGGTAATGCTAGGGATGATGTTGATTCCATTTATGTATTTTGAGTATATGTATGTATGTATGTAAGCATCGAGTCCCGAAAAGGCCGAGTACGGATAGCATCGAGTCCCGGAAGGGCCGAGTACGGATAGCATCGAGTCCCGATAGGGCCAAGTACGGATAGCATCGAGTCCCGGGAGAGCCGAGTACGGAGTCCCGGGAGGGCCGAGTACGGGTGATACTGAGTCTATATGGCCGGGTACGTGGCTATACTGCAATTGTAAATTATTGCATATGTAAGCATGTAGATGTAACAAGTGTATCCTTAGGAGAATAAAGGGGTAAGTATGTATGACGAATGTTTAAAAAGTATTGTAAGAAATGAACAGTTCTTTAATCTTATGCTATCCCTTATGCTCTTATCATGTATTATTATTGTTGATGCCTTACATACTCAGTACAATGTTCGTACTGACGTCCGTTTTCTTTGGACGATGTGTTCATGCCCACAGGTAGACAGGGAGGCAACCCGGATTCATAGGAGCTACCAGCAGACCTTGAGAGCACTCCATTATTTCGGAGGTGCCATTGCTTATTGTTTTGTGTATACGTATTTTGGGTACGGCGGGGTCCTGTCCCGTCCATATGTCTAGTACTGTAGTAGAGGGTCGTAGATACGTAAGTGTGGGTATTATGGTCTCACAGATTCTCATCGTATGTATATAATATTTTGATAGCCGAAGGGCTTATGTATATAAAGTAAATATATTTCAAATGACAATAGTTTTTTTTCTATGATTATGAGTATAAGAAATATGAATGAACGCAGAATGAGTAATAGAATGAGTGCCTAGCCGGGTCCTGACAATTTTCGCTGGGTCATTCATGAAGTGGGGCATGGACATAGTTGGACCGTACGCGCCAGCAGGACCTGGTCAGGTGCATTTTGTATTGATGGTAAGAAGCACTATTTTTCTAAATAGGTCGAGGCGGCAGAATACAAGAAGGTCCGAGAAAAGAAGGTGATCGACTTCATTTGGCAACACATAATCTGTCGATTCAGCATCCCAAAGGAGATAACTTGTTATAATGGTCCACAATTCATTGGGTCCAGGGTTATAAAGTTTTTCGAGGATTTGAAGATCAAAAGCATAACCTCAACTTCATATCACCCCAGTGGAAATGGTCAAGCAGAATCAACAAACAAAACTATTATCCAAAATTTGAAGAAGAAGTTGGAGGACGCTAAGGGAGCTCTGCCGTCAAAACTTTCGGGGGTGCTTTGGGCATATAGAACAACGCTGAAATCCATCACTGGTGAGACTCCGTTCTCCCTAGTATATGGGGCAGGGGCATTGATTACGTAGAAGTTGTTACTCCCAGTCCAAGGTATGATCGGGCATAAGAGCAACCTAACACGGAGGCAATGTTGGTGCAATTGGATTTACTAGAAGAAAATAGAGATTTGAGGTATGTTCGGATGATTGCACAATAGCAGCGGATGGAACGTTACTATAACTGTCGAGCTAACCTCCGACACTTTAAAGTTAGGGACTTAGTACTTCGAAAGGTGACGCACAATACCGGAGACGCCAATGCCGAAAAGCTCAAGCCAAATTGGAAAGATCCTTACAAGGTAACGGCATTACAAGCAAAGGGTCGTACCAGCTAGAAGATAGCGACGAAAACAAAGTCCCAAGAAATTAGAACGTTAGCTTCCTTAAAAGGTATTATGTCTGACTAGAGAGACCGTTACCAGTGGTGTTGCACTCTTTTTTCCTTCATCCAATTTTTGTCTCAATTGGATTTTCCCAGCAAGATTTTTAATGAGGCAACACTATTTGGTTATTTGAATGTTTTCCCAGAGGCATTCACCAGTGCTTCGAACCTCATTATTTGCCTCCAAACACTGGGGGGTTATATATATGCATTAAGGCTTGGCCATGCGCAAATGGCCAAAAAGCAAGAAGTCGGAATGTTTAAGACTATAATTGTAAATGGGGACTGGTCGGACAGAAATTAACATGTAATCGGACTGACCACACTAGATGGCAGACGTGCTAATGTTTTGTAACTCAAGGAAAAGTTAAGGGAATCAATAAAATTTTCCTTCTTTTGAAAAATCTTTGCCACGAAATGCAGGTACATTAAACGGATGCAATTTATGTCATAGCAAAAACTTGTGCCAGAACAAATTGGAGACGTCCTTTTCTAAAGCACCGAAAAATAAGGGCCCTCTCTTAATAATAAAACCTCTTTCGAAATTTTAAAGGAAAAAGGAAAGCAGGTTAAAGTTCGGACATAATAGCAACCGAACAAAAATTTGTCCGACATGAAAACAAAAACGATTATAAAAAGCCTTGAAGGGAATTGACAATTTAGGTCAATAAAAAAAAACTAGTATTTTCGAGATTGTCAGGTTAAAGCCACTCGGACAGGAACTCCGTGACTTTAGAATCTCAAGATCGATCACTTCGTTTTTCAAAACAAGGATTACTAAATTTAAGCTACGGAAATGAAAAATACAGGAGCTCAAAAGAAAGTCGCAAAGATAAGTGTATTGCATTAAAATTCTCCCCGACCTAGTAGCACTCGAAGGTAAAGAGCAAACGAAGTAAGTCGGTAGGCCCGACTTCATAAAAGACCAATCCAAACTAAAAGTGTTTGTCTAAAATAAAAAGAAACAGATTAAACACGGCATGCAGACCCAAGAAATTGATAATTTTTAAGGTTAAGAGGTGGACGGGCGCTCGTCGTCAACATCAAACACGCCATGGCTAGCTTGCACTTCTCTCCAGTGTACTTTCAATTGAACACTCCACGCACATAGCTGGGAGCTACAGGGGTAGCTGTAAAATAGAAGCAAGTTATGTATCGATGCCTATAAAAAGTACGGGTAAGGAAAGCAAGGAGAATTCAGAGTTACGAGTATGGTTCCAAGTTTTCAGGAAGGGCTTCGAGGAAGCAAGGTGGAGAAGATCTATTCGAATCATAACTAATCGATCACAGCAGCCCGGTCGAAGTCGCCCTCAATATTGGTTATCGGCCCGCTGGAGCTGTGGGGGAACAAGTGGACCATTCCGCCTCGGAACAGACGTGGGATGTTAAGCTGGGTCAAGTCGTCGATGGTAAAGGCGAGTCTAGCACGGTCAGCAAAGTTTTATATGCAGTAAACAGTTCTCCATAGTTAGGGGCAAGTTGGCCTAGGCAGACCTGATACCGTCGGCAGAAGATCTCGATCAAACAAGGAATTGGTAGCGAGAACCCGATGGTGAAAGGATAAGTGTGGACCATGGAGTATCCCTTAAAGTGGTTTGCCGTCCTTTTTTCTATGCCAACTAGGAGGGCCACAACTTCGGGACCCAATTGCAATCCTGATATACTTGAAGGAGATCTTCGTTGGTTATCAGCGATATGATCTCGCATACTGATTCATGGCGGGTGTCAATCTAGAAATCTCCTAGATATACATAGCCTAACAGCAGTATCTCTATTGCGAGGGACCACAGGTCGATTTCCATGGTGATAGAAGCCTCGAGTACTTTCCCTTGACTTTGGGAAAGGGAGCGTTTAGACGAACAAGAGAAGGAAGGAAGTGAATGCGTAGGACTGTTTAGTGCTAGTGCCATGATGGGAGTTAGTTGAGTTTTACTTAGGGAAAAATTTATGGCTTTTGTGAGGAAAGTTCGATGCATAAAAGGAAGAAAATAATTCACTCGAATGAGGTGAATATGGAAAAGGGTTTGGAGTAGGAGATCTTGGAGTTTCCCTAGAAACGGAGAGTCCTCCGTCATCATGAAGCGTCAATCGACGTCGCCTTCCATGAATAGTGACATTTTGGGTGATTAGCGCGTCGATTGAGGTGATTGGACGTATCATTTCCCACGTAATCGGTCCAGGTTCAAACCTCTTCCACTTCCTGGACACAACTGTTCGAATATCAAAAAGTGGGGGGACTACCTGTATTGGGCTAAATTCATGCAACACAACTAGACCAGTACCATCAAGCCATGTGGCTAAGTGGATAAGTCAAGGCTGAGTCAGCACTTAGTGTTATCGAAAGTAATTCCGTTGTATCAGAGATGCAGCTTAGTCCGGGAGATCATTGGAATAGCTCCGGAGGAGAGCTCAACGGGCTGTCATTACGGATTAGGTTGAACGTTATCTTCTGGTGTTATTTTCTTTCTCTGATAATATAATCTAAATATATGCTTCGCTATACGAAGTCTCACAAAAGGGTAAGCCATAACCTACCTGGATAACCAAGCTGCAAGCACCAACAACTCACTCATTTGCCTTGCTTTTCTGCTGAGCCTTAGAACCAAAGTAGTCTAAGCATAATAGAAATCTAGACTAGAAATCACGAAGAATGATACTAATATTGCTACCATTCAATTTAGGTCAAATCCAACCCTAGAATTTGGGGAAACGGCGCCTACAATGTCAAAACGGAAAATTCAAAAGCAAAATATCAAATTAAGCACTAGGTTATCATAACCCAATAACTAATTGCTGATTTAACTCATGAAATCCCCTAATTTCAAAATTAAAGCAAAACCCCCAAAATTTGGGTATAAACTTTAACTTTTGATTCAAGAATTCAACTCTAATAATGGAATATAAAGGATTAGCAACCTTAGATTCATCAAAATCTAGCATAAACCCCATCAATTTCATTATTAATAAGCCTAAATAGAACAATCCTAGATAGAGCAATCATCGAAACCCACTTTTAATCTTCCATAAATAAGGAATGGATAAGTGAAGGGGAATCCCAAGATGATTAGGATTAATGGAATAGCAAAAGGATTAGGGGAATTTACCAAAAAGAATTTCCACTAAAAGTCTCCAAGAACAGATCCCAAGAGTCTATTTTCGTAATGGTATCAAACGAGGGACTAAAGACTTTTAATACTTCATTAATAACACTCACTGCCCTTCACCCGCTTTGGCGACGCTAGGACCGCCCCAGCGGTCCCTTGACCGCTTCAGCGGTCAAGCCCAATTGGCTTGGACCGCTCCAGCGGCAGGGTGACCGCTCCAGTGGTACCGCTGCCGCAGTGCTGGTGCCGCCAAAGTGGGCACCAGACACCAGAAAATCCACTCATGTTCACAATTCAATTCGATTTTTTGAATAATTCCCGATGCCATATGCTCACATACCCTACACATAGACACACATAAAAACACGCTGCGAATGCGCCCGTAGCCTCGAAATTCCCAACGGAGGTTTCGTTAATCGAGTCAACCCTCGATACCTTAATTTCAATTTCCCAACCCAAGTTCCAAAATGCATCCAAGTGCATTGGGAATCGAACCAGATACACACATAAGCTCAAAATGACCATCCGAACCTCTCGGAATCGACGGATTCCCGAAAAAAGTCCATTAGCCCAAAAGTCAACTTTGGGTCAAATCTTTTTTACTTTAGGCCCATATTTCACAAAAAGTTGCCCCAATCCGATCAAGACACCTCGGGAAGCATAAAAGCAACGGTCCCCTCGAATTAAAAGTGAGCTAATCAATTCTCGAAAAAAGGGTAAAAATGTCGAAAAGACTAGAGCGACCAAACGGGTCGTTACAGGGTATGACTTGGGTCCTATCAAATTACCTCAAGACCCTCGAAGGTGCATAAGGGAAAATTCCTCGAATTCCCATGAGTGGTAAGCACGGGCATTTCCTCCACTTAACTACAACGGTGTCAGTTATAAAGTCACAAAACATCCATTGTATACTATCATCTCTAAGCCTAGAAAGATAAAAGCCCAAACTTATTTGGTCTGATTCCCGAAGTCGGGGCAACGGGTATGAAGGTCGTCCTATTCTACTGGCCTACTCAAATACGGGGTACCCCCAACCTTATTCATGTGTTTAAAGATCCACCGTTATTAAAGTAGGTTGCATCCTTGGAAGTACTTAAAGTGGTTTCTACACAGGCTCAGGGCTCAGTATATATCCAAGAAAGATAACGGGGGTCAAGTTAAAGAATTTGGTTTCGTCATTTTGGGTTATGCCAAGAAAGATAGCATGGGTGACTGAGATGACTTAGGTGTCTATGGATAAGGTTCCATCTTTGGGGAAAACCATAAGTCCCAAAAAGTAAATCGCAAAGGCTAAAGGTCAGGTGGCTTCCCAGTCGGCATAGGTTTTGAATTCGACTGGTTGTCTCCACAAATCCACTTGGGTTATCGAATCTTTTGTACAACTCTCTAAAGGGTATGGTTGGACCAAATGTCCAATTGGCATGGGCTAAGGATAACATTTTCAATATTTGGTTGTGGGTGGGCTTTTCTGGGATTAAGACGTGGTTTTCGAGTTTCTTTCTTCTTGTCAAACAAGTCCCCACACTATCTATGACATCTCGCAACTCCTCCAGAGTAGGGGCCATCTCCACATCATCCCCAAATCGAAAAACCATCCTATCTCGGTCCCAAAACCCAGTGATCATCTCAAATATATCCTACGACCCTTCATAGTCATAATAGAGGGTAGGTTTCCTAAGTGGTAGGTGATTTTCTTTCTTTCATCCTTGTTCATTCTACCCTACCATATATTCAACAAGTCGAGTGCCTCAATAACCATGTAAAACTGTAAATTGATCGACATCTACAAAAAAATAAAGTCAAGGTTAATGCCCCCCCCCCCCCCCCCAAAAAAAAAAAAGGAAATGGTTTAGCACATAGGCCCATAAATATTTCCATTTAGCACATAAATGAGATGCGATGTCTTTCGGGTCATAGATCGTATTTGATACACGATGGTCTTCCTTATGGGTTTAGATATGTCTCAAATATCCAAACTCTTCTAATTCATCTTTGGATTTGTCTTAGCTATACCCTAGGCATATGCAAGAGTGAGTTTTTTTAAGTGACCTTGGACCTGAGCGGACTACTCGGGGTGAACCGTTGTCGGTTGTTGGCTGACCGCACACTAACTCCGCGCTCAACATATTCCAAAGAAGGGGTGTTTAGGACTTTTTTAGTGAAGGCTATACCGCGAGCCCGTGTGTCCCCTTTTGAAATCATGCTTTTTGTCATGAGTGGCGGAATTTATGATATGAAATGCATGACGGTTTATATTTTGAAAGAAAATAAACAATTAAGAAAACGATATATTTAAATCACATTATATTGAAACTCTTATGGTTAGAATCTAGAAATTTCTCAGCGGAGTCGCCATCTGTTACTGTTCACTTTTACACGGGTGCATAAAAGATACTAAGAGGTTGTTGGTGCTCTAATTGGATTTCGTATTTTTAGAGTTGCCACCTAATTTTATATTGAAAATTAGGAAAATCGGGTAAAAAGGATTTATCAAAAGGATTTATATTGAAAAAACCTTTTAAACCAGAATTCGAGGTAAGGGTTTTGGTGATCCCTTAGGGAAGGTTTTAAGCACCCTAGAATTAAGGATCCGTAGAATACGATTGACTACAAGCTTCAATGTGTGATTAATGTGATTATTTGCTTAAAGTACTTCTTTCTTACAAAAAATTGTTATGCTTATCATTAATTCCTCATTTTTGGCAAAATATCCTCTTTGGAAAAAGGTGTTTGGATTAAAAATGCGTATAAGAGTTCGACTCACTTCATTTCTGGACCAAATGACACTCGAGATTTCTCTCAAGTAGAGTTGCTACTGATTTGGTCCTAATGATATGAGTTTAGTTCTTGTAAGTCTTTATTACTTATATAAGAAAATAAGTGGAGTATATCTCCTTTATAATAATACTTATAGGTATGTGAAAAAGAGTTTATTGTTTCCATCATTTTAATCCATTGAAGCTTATATGTCAAACATATTCCAACAACAAAGTCATCTCATTCTCAAATTGGTCCAAATATATCCCACCTTTTTTTGTCCTTAAAGTTTGTGCTTTTGGCCTTTTGGCCCAAAAGGTTTGAAATTCCTTTAAGTTTTTGTACCAGAATTACAAGTTCCAAATTCAGTTTATATATAATAAAAAATAGATTCATCTAATCTTGTGAAATTCTGAGTTTTGTTCCAATTTGCATTAAAAATCAGCCTAAGTTGTAAGAGATATTTTCCGTTCATCCAAGTCCAAAAAAAAATGCAGTCCAGTTTTTAATTTAAACTGCTCCTACGGCCCAAAACAACTTTGTTCTTTTCCAGATTTTGCCAAAGGGGCATGAGGCCCAAAGCATTCAAGTTTTGATCCAAAATCCATTTAACTAACCAAGTTATCAATTCAGTTTTGCACTTTGAAAAAATCTTATAATAGAACTAAGTTACTGATTTCATGCTTTATATTAGAGATTAGCCGAGTTTGAAAATCATTTGAGGCAACTTCCTAACAATACTATGCATATTTCCTAAGTTCTAAGCATATAAGAGGCCGATGAATAAGGGAAGCTAATATTAAGAAGGCCCACCTATGGGTAAAAATAGGTAACTGGTAGGCTTATGTAAGCCTAACAGGTTTTGTCGAGAAATAGCCCAAGCGGCCCACATGGAAATACCATGCAAACAAAGAGGAGAAAAGAAAAAATGCGGTTAGAGAATACCTAGACTTAATCACTAATTTAAATAAACATAAAAAGAACTTGTGTGAATTACATATAAATGTACATACAATTTATAGGAAGACTAGTGTTGATCAAAAGATGACACACAATCTCAAGGATAAAAGTCCCAAAATTGAAAGCAGTTTTAAATAGGCCCAGATTAAGTGCACACGGGGTGAAACTAAGTCAAAGTATAAAGATGGGCCCAGTTCAGATGTTAAAGCAAACGAAGGCAAAGAAGGCCTAATTAGAACAAATGAAGACAAAGGAAAATAACAGGCCCAAGTCAAATGGCTATAAAGCATACAATATTCATTCTTTGAATGATATACTAAAATATATCCTCTCATATACACGTGAATGTATATCAGATATATATATTTCGTAAATCCCATGAAGACATATATATCAAAGTAATATAAGACTTAGAGAAGATGAATAACTTGTGCAGCAATGCAACATGGGTATATGGACATAGAAGGGATGGTTTAAACTTACAAACACATGCGCAGAATCTTAGTTTTAAGATTACATATCCATTATGAAAGACAACAAATCAATTTAAGCAATCAACAAACGCATGATAGGTTATTGTGTGGTCATGGATCCTGAAAAAGGAGAAAGGGGAAAAGTTGATATGAAAGGTCATTGTGAAGTCTCATAGACAGTCTAGGCCAAAGCATATATCACAACTAACATATAGCACATTTCCAGATATTCCAACTCATTATAAATGTACACTGACACTATATTCAAATTAGGACATGCATCTTGAGGTATTTGAAACAATATTGCAATGTAAACTATCATAAGGTCTCAGACTTGTCAATTTATAAATATAGAAAAAAGACCTGAGGGATTAGCATGCTTGGGTCCTTAATCAGAAATATTAAGTATATATTCATGTAGTGAGCAAACTGTAGAATTTAGCCATTCCAACACAAGTAAAAAGAAGTTAAGGGAGGAAACAAAGCAGAGTATGCAGCACATTGAAACTGACTTTACCATTTGACATAGCCAAAGGAAAACCACATAAATGAACAAACTTACAAGTCATAAGAAAGGGGTAAAACCACTAGAAAGTAAGCTCTGAAAAGCAATAAGACCAGACCAGGCTCAAGATATGCACATAGGATTTTAAAGGGATCAATAAGGCCAACCAGGCTTCCCTATAATACTTCAAACATCATTTCAATTCTGAGAAAAGGTTCATGCTACTTTTAAACTCTTCTTTCAAACCAAGATGCAAACAAGTAGATTCAGTTTTCACTAAAAATAGGGAAATCTAGTCAAATATGGACACTACCACATACACAGGCTAATTAAAGCCAAAATAGGACATACAGGGACCTAAATGACCATTTTTTCATACAAAGTATGCTTTTATTTCAACTAAGTCATAGATGATCACACAGATGCACAATAGTTTAAGAACACATGATTAACTTATTTTTTCAGACACATACATTCATCATAGACTATGGAAACTTCATATTAACAAGAAAGGGAACATAAAAAGTGTTTGAATGATGGACCAAAACATAACAATTCAATATTAAACAAAATAAGGCAGCCATCATGTTTAACTAAGTGATGCGAGTTAGAACAATCGTGTTCAAATCTCTAAAGAACATTTCAGTTTCCTTTATATGTAAAAACCTTTATTCGCCTAGTATGAACCAACTTCTGTCATGTTGTTTAAATCTAAGCTCATACTAATCATTAAGGGAGTGAAAATACTTTAAAAGTTGAGTAAAATAAGGATTGAATATGTCTTAAGCATGCTAATGATAATACTAAACAAAATAAAGCATATGAACACTCATAAGCTATAGCACTAAGCATTTTAAAGGTCAAATAGGCATTCACTGATTCAAATCCCTATATGCATATCTAAAACCCAATGTGGCTTCTTAAATACAACCCCATTATACTACTAACACATGATAAGGACCATTAGAGTTAATAGGGATATGAACAGATCCAGGTCTAGACTAAACATAATGTAATCAAGCTGAACATAGACATTCATTTGATGGTGCAGGGATTAACTGGGTTATAGGGTGATTTATCCTAACATTTTAACATAGAAAGTTAATCCAAAATAACATGTCTAACACAAATTTAGCATATGTGATTAGATTCACATCCTCCAATTACTAATTAACTTAAACAACTGACATGACACTTGCTGACTTGAACATGTAAACATTCAGACATTACTTTCCACTAAAACAGCAGGGGATTCTAAAACAACCTGACATACTAACAACTAGACTAAACTACAATACATGACTAAACTAATCAACATATATAAACTACTACAAAATAAACTAATTAACACACAGTTATATTAAACTAAACTATCAAGCACAAAACCAAATTTTAAAGAAAATAATTAGAAAGAGTAGTATTTACCTTTTTTAATGCAGCCTTGGTTGCGAACAGATCTGGAGATCCTTGCTCTTCAAATCCCAAACTCAACCACAACCAAAAAGAAAACAAATATTTAAAACTTAGAACTTAACTTGAATAATTAAAGCTCTCACCAATATGCAAAAACCCTAGGTAATTCAAGTTTTTTTTTTTTTGTGTGTGAATATCTGATATTCGGTATTCGAGTCCTTCTAAAAGTGTGAATTGGGGGTTCTATTTATAGAACCCCAAGTATGAGAAACCTTAATCTCAAATTGATGTGGGACAAATGCAAATTTCTTAGAATTGCCTCCTCACATCACACTGCAGGGCCAAGATTCAAGCATTTAAACATATCAAGGGTTAGATTCTACTAAAAAATGATCGATCCACTCAGTTCTTTACGAACCAATGAAAATAGTGGATTCATAATCACATACAACAAAACTAATTAAGTATTTTCAGTCAATGACCGTTGCAAATGCAGAAAAAGCAAGAAAAGGGGAAAGTTATACCATGTTTGGGTTGGACCTCGGTGACAATGGGTGAAAAATGGCAGAGCAATAAATGTTCTTGCCATTCTCAGCCATGCAACACTCTCAAACTCGAAGTGGGCCCTCCCTTTTGCCATTTTCGGCATAGGCGACGTGAGGAGAGAGGATGGGGAGGCTAGGGTTTTGAAGGGTAAAACCCTTCTCTCGTTTAAATGAAACCTGGTGTGGTCTGTTTGGACTGTTTTTGTGTGTGTATATGTGGGACTGGGCCAGATCGCGGTCTAAATGGACTGGGCAAGCCAAAAATAAAAGCGGGAAGGTATTTGTCTCGTGTATAGATTGTATACACATATATACATGTGTATATATGTATATATGTGTATACACTTGTATACATGTAGGGGCAAAAACGAACATTCTTAATAAAATGGTCATAATTAGAAATGTTTATTAATTAGACACTTCAATTGTGACCAAAATTTAAACTGCTTAACCAATTAATTAAATTAAAGGCATGATTAATTATATAAAATACTTAAATTGTAATTATGGCCTTAATCAACTTAAATCATGAAATTGGTTATTTCAATTATGACTACGTTTAACCTAATCAGCCAATTAGAGATTATTTTTTTGCAGAAATGACCTCAATTGATTTAAGCCTTGAAATTGACTATTTCATTTATGGCCATAATTAACTAACAATTGATAATTGTAGCCACAATTAATCACATAACAAATAATTTCAAGTATAACCACAGTTAAACATCTAATAAATTAAAAAAAAGGCAAATGCAAAATTGATTATGCAAATTTAAAATTCGAGCGGTAAAGATGATTATTTACTTAATTAATCAAATTTCTTGAATTAAACGGAGTAAAATACTTGTTAATTGATAATTTTAACAACTAATTAAATAATTGTTTCAAATATTTTTATTAAACTTCATGTTAATTATAAAAAATATGTAAATTATTTTTCAAATGATTTACAATAGATATTGGGAGTTATTTTGCCAAATGAAATGGCAAAATATTATCGAAATAATTTTGTAAAAATCATTTTGACTTACAAAATACATATTTCACTCCATTTGATATCCAAGAATTCTGGGTACTTAAAATAGAATAATGTGAGGTCAAAAACTAGGTGTCAACAATTGTATTCTTATTATACATTTAATATACATCTGTTATACATTGAATATACATTGACGACAATTATAATCTATTACCGTTAGGCGGATAAAAAGTATTTTAGCAGACTACTTAAAAACGTAAAGATCCTATAAAGAGCAAAGTGTAGAAATAGAATAGCCGCATTCACATGGACACAGGACACCCAAGGGCCAACCTACTAGGTTCATTGGAAGCCACAATTCAACTTAAGAAAAGCCTGACTTTCAAATGCTTTCTCCTAAACATTAGTAGTAATTAGTCATCGACGGAACATCTCCATTCACTAACGAATCCCGAATCCTGTCATGTGAGTGAAATTGATAAAATAGATATTACTCGAGTTTCTGACACAAACTAAATATAAGCTAAAAGAGAAAAGAAGAAAGAAATTTTAGCTTATATTTAGTTTGTGTCAAAAACTCGAGTTATATCTGTTTTATCAATTTCACTCGCGTGATAGGCTTCGTTAGTGAATGGAGATGTTCCATCACTGATTAATTACTATTAATATTTAGGAGGGACAAAATTATCTCACTTTTGGAACGTCAAGGAATAAACTTCATTTTATTAACTATGGGTGCTAGTGTGATCAAATTATGTTTTAACTTTAGAAAAAACTTTTTTTGATTTGAAATAAAAGATCAAATATTTAATTAGTTCTTATAATAACTCATCATAGTTACACTCTTAATCTCTTGTTTCCCCTTACAATACAATACAATACAAAAAAAAAAAAAAAAAAATGACATTCTAGTTAACATTTAGTGCAGACCAGAATTTCTAAAATATATGTCATGTGCTCATTCTCGTTTAATCTTAGAGTGCATTGTTATAAATCACAAAATAGGTGCTTGATCGATACTTTTTCATTAATCTAATTCATCCACCTAGGCTTTTTACCTCCCGTGGTGATGGAGGGTTTGATGGGATCCCTACCATGTATATTATCAAAAGTACAAATATATTACTCAAGATGAGGGCTTAATAACCAAACCTCTAAAGATCAACATAAGAGTATGATAGTTTATCTAGAAGGGGTCTACACAAGTAAGCTTACAAAAAAGGTCGACTTACCAGACTAGAATTTGCTAAAGAAAAGAAATCGTTATCTTCAAACACCTTATACCCTTCTTTTGAGTTCTAATTTTGAAGTTGGCCACAACTAGAAAGGTTTGGTCAATCATGTGATCATATCCACAACTACTTTCGAATTAGTTCCAAAACAATGTCATGTACATCGTTGCCTTTGCACCATTGAAGATCAAAGTTCGTAGCTTGAATCTCAAGGAATTAATAACATGACATTATAGTTAACATTTAGTGCAGACCAGAACTTCTAAAATATAGTTGCTCATTCTCGCTTAATCTCGTAAGTATTGCATTGTTATTAATCACAAAAAAATAGGTGCTTGATTGATACTTTTTCATTAATCTAATTCATCCACCTAGGCTTTTTACATCCCGTGGTGATGGAGGGTTTGATCGGAATCCCTACCATATATATTATCAAAAGTACAAATATATTACTCAAGATGAGGGCTTAATAACTAAACCTCTAAAGATCAACATAAGAGTACGATAGTTTATCTAGAAGGTGTCTCCCTCACAAGTAAGCTTACAAAAAATGCCGACTGGCCATACTAGAATTTGCTAAACAAAAGAAATCGTTATGTTCAAACACCTTATACCCTTCTTTTGAGTTCTAATTTTGAAGTTGGCCACAACTTGAAAGGTTTGGTCAATCATGTGATCATATCCAAAACTACTTCGAATTTAGTTCCAAAATAAGTCATGTACATCGTTGCCTTTGCACCATTGAAGACCAAAGTTCGCAGCTTGAATCTTAAGGAATTGATCCTCTTCCTACTGAATGAAAAAGCCGGACTTGAAATTTAGAAAATCCTAGCTACTCCTCCCCTGGACAAGACACAAGTGAAAGAAACTCTGAGACAACTAAAAGAATTAACAAAGAAGGTGAAGGCCGACCTGCGCAGTAGAAACAAGTCTTCAGAAAAGACAAAGGGATAAGAAAACAACGACTCCGAAACAATAAGTCGTATACAACGCTTCTAGTATGAGAACTATGGACATATACAGAAGACCCGCAAAGCTACAAAAGGGAACTGGGCTAAAAAGGGAAAACATATGTCCTACCATAAGCCTACAAAAGGGAGCATGAGACATATCAAATTGCAAGGATCCCACTCCTCAAGCAGACAAAGGAAAACAAGAAAAAAATCAAAGAAAGGGAAATGAGACAAAGAATTAGGTCCTTCACTAAAACAAATGGCCCAAACTAGCAGCAACACAATGCATGGCGAAGAAACAAGTCACGATTCATGAGAAAACTGATTCATACTGAAGGAGGCATATAGGAATATAAAGAATTTCTAGAGGTAAGCACAAGACCCCCAAGAAGAGCATATCAGAGAAGCCCAATGAATTAAAAAAGGACAAGAATAAAAAGGAATAAGCTGGCAGATGAATCAAAGAAGGGAGTAGAAAACGGCGCATTATCCACTCCTACACATCCAAAAGAAGAAGAAGAAAATAAAGAGAAACGACAATGAAGTGGATGTATCAGGGATCTGATTTCCCAACTATCCTTACAAGGGAACCTGTATATGAGAAAAAACCAGCCATAAAAGTCCTATCAAGTGTGTGGAAATAACAAAAAGGTAACTGTAAAAGACAATTGAACCACACAGACTTATGGTGACTAAAACCCATAGAGAAATCACATGAAGGAACTACGTATTTGATATAAGAAAATATACCTACTCAGGCTAGGATATCCTATCACACACACCCATGAAGAAACTTGTCTAAAGAAGGGTGTTAAAAAAGTAGGAAACCACGAAATCTACACTCATAGGAGAAGCAGCTAAGGAGCAAAAATTAAAGGTGAATTGAGACAACAATCATCCCTTAACGAGCCGCTAGGTCGTTATGTTCGTTTAGACCATTTTACCCCTGCCCGTACATTTTTGAGACTAGGTGTGAGTCTAATGGAAACTTAAATAGATGGAATTATAAAATAAAGGCATCTGTGCACTTGTTTGAAAACTTGACTTATTTTCGTTGGGGGGTTGACTTAGTAAATCAAACCTCCGTTGGAAATTCTGAGGCCACGGGTGAGTTCGTAGCGTGCGTTTACATATGTGTGCATGTCTGGTTTGTATGAACAGGGCCTCAGATTGATGTTGGGATTTAGGGTGAAAAACTAGAGCTCACTAGTTCGTATGCGACCACTGCAGTGGGAGGGACCGCTGCAACGAGTCTGCATAGCGGGGCGCAGGTCGACGCTGCGGTATTCTGGGAATTAGGAAAAGTCCATCATAGCGGGTGGTGGACTGCCATAGCGGGACCGCTATGGCGCGGTCTTGACCGCTAGGGCGAGTCGAGCTAGTTAATAAGGTCCGCCATAGCAGTGGTATTTTTCGCTACAGGGAGACCGCTGCAGCAAAAGTAGTGACCGCTGCAGTGATCAACGGAAGACAGAAATTTACTTTTATATTACAAAATTTGAGTCTTTAAGTCACATAACTCTAAAAGCAGTTCCTAAGAAAGTAAGAGGAGATTTTTCTAAGGCTTGGGTGGATTCTTCTTTGAGGTTAAGTCTTAATCCTTTCCTTGTTATTCCCTTATCATCTTTAAGTTCATATGCTAGTTAAGGTTCTCTAAGTGTGTATGAAAAGACTAGAACTCTAGAATTAGTATACCCTTGAATAATTAATGGTTGTTGATTTTATTGTTGTTTAATCATCTAGGAGTGTAGGTGATCACTTTTTATGATGGGAAATTGATTATTTATGATTAGAATCGTGTATTGAGACTTAGGGTTCCACCAAAAATGGGATCTTCGGACTAAAATTTATCTTGAAAGGGTTAAATTGATTAGAATCCTATAAATTAGAGGATTATGATTGTTAGTTATGATAAATTCACCATTAAATGATGATTTCACCCATTTGAAAAGGGTAAGAGTAATTGGGTCTTCTTCCCAAATTTGTTGTTCTTATTTTGAGTAGACGGTCTAAGACTTACTTAGTGTTATATTGCTAGACTTAGAGAGTTCTAAAGCACTACGAAAGGGGAAAGCTCTAGCAAAATAGCTAGCTTTATTCCAAATCTGCACCTGAGGTAGGTTATGGTTTACTTGAGTTAGACTTTGGTTAGTTGATTGTATATGTAGTAGAATTGATGGGAGAAAGCATGATTAGGTCTTTGGACATGACGTCTGGTTGGATATCACTTAGGTTGGTATGATTTCTGATTATGTGGGCTTGTCGCCATTACTTTATGTACCAAAACCTGAGCTGAAATTATTATTTTATGAGAAGGAAGGAGTCAATATGTACTCTTTTTATTTATTGAGATGGTTTCATATTCATGTTATGTTAAGTTGATTATCTGAGTCTTGTTATGACTTGTGGTATGGTGCCTTGTATTTATTAACATTGAATTTATTGACTGATCATATTCCATATTGACTGTTGGACTGAAAATACGTTGAGATGTATATTATGATCAGATACAAATATATATATATATATATATATAAAGGAACATTTGACATGAGTGAGGATGTGGCCTAAATAAGGGCTCGTAATCCGAGGTCAGTTCTGGAGCGAGTGGTATGTGGACATCATGGGTCCCCTGTAGGTCATGACTAATGAGCGAAAAATAGCGGGTACGTGTGTACGGTCGAGATAATATTATTGGTTGCATTGCATTGGACTTATCCTATTCTTGTGATGCATTATTGATTAGTTGATAATTGTTTTTTATACTGTTGCGTTGTTGTGTTGTTGTACCTATCTGCCTATTCTGTTGATTTTATGAACATATGCATGATACTAACCTTAGTAAGCCTATGATATCTACCTAAGACATAGTGTTTGTATTGATACTACCTTGTTGCACCCCTTTTTAGTGCAGATTGTGTGTCAAAGGCTTCTTTTAGACCTCACATCTAGCTTGAGGCTATTTCTTATCCAGATCAGAGGGTGAACTCCTACCCATTCCATGCCGCCTAAAGATCTTTCCTATCTTGATGTCTACTTCATTTAAGACATTTTTATTATTTCAGACAACTATTATTTCTAAGACAACTTTATGTTTTAGTCCTTGTACGATGACTTTCGAATTTTAGGATTGTAATAGTTAGACTTTCGCATCTTTATTTTGTTTATGGCATGACTAGACAGTTTATGTTTTTATTTCTGGTTATGCATTTATAATTTGTACAATTGAATGAATAATTGGCTAAAAGGATGGTTCGCCAACTAGGGGGGTTAGTGTGGGTGCCATCATGACGGGTTGGGTCTTGGCAAACTTGGTATCAGAGCCCTAGATTCGTCGATCTCGTTGTATAAGGACATGTCTAGTAGAATCTTGCGGATCAGTAGAGAGACGTCTGTACTTATCTTTGAGAGGCTATGGGACACTAAAAAAATTTAAGTTCTTTCTTTCTTTCATGCTACTTGATTCCAATCAGTATCTGGATTATTCAAATTGGTATCTGAGTTTTCATTCTATTATCTCACAGATGGTGAGGACTCGTGCGAGGGCAGCAGTAGATGAGGTACCGGAGCAGGACGCTGGGGCCGCAGCTCATGGCAGAGGTCAGGTTAGAGGCGGTAGTCGAGGTAGAGGCCGGGGAACAACACCACCCAGGGGCAGCGCTCTTACAGTTGCTAGATCCTCAGGTAGTTCAAGATAAGGCAGCAGCACCAGCTCAGCCAGACGTTATGGATGCTCCAGTGTTGATAGATGTTATGAGCCGAGTGTTGAAACTATTGAACGGTTTGATTGAGGCAAGTGTGTTACCAGCTGTTCCAGCCGGCCAGGGTGTAAAATTGGGTGATCAGGCTCCAAATAGAGTCCGTGCTCTAGGGGCACATCATGCAGTAGTTGTGGCCCTACATTTAGATGAGGCTCCAGGACTTGAGGTATTTCCTAGACTAGTGGCAAGGCCGATGATGATCGGTGAGGAGCATGATTGTTTTGGAGGTTTACTAAGATGAAGTCTCTAGTTTTCTATGGCACTGAGACTGAGGATGCTTACGAGTTTATTATTGATTGTCATGAGAGGCTCCATAAGTTGGAGTTTGTTGATAAACATGGTGTTGAGTTCGTGACCTTCTAGCTCTTAGGTGATTCCAAGTTGTGGTGGAAGGCTTATGTGGAGTGTAGACCAACTGGGTTGCCTCTGTTAACTTAGACTCAGTTCTATTCGGTATTCTTGGAGAAGTAAGTCCCGCGTACTATGAAAGATATGAGATTGAGTAGGTAATTCATTAGTTGCTTCTTATGAGGCCCGACTCCATTATTTATCTCGTTATACGCTCCAAAGAATTACCTATTGAAGAGGAGAGAGTTAGGAGATTTGTGAAAACATTGAACACTGCTCTTCTGTTGTCAGCTCTTCAGCTTATAGATTTAAGTTCTTCCTTCCAGGAGGTGGTGGATCAAGTTAGGACCATCGAAGGTGTTAGGCAGGATGGTTATAATAAGTATGCAGAGAAGGCTGCTTGAGGGTGGTAGTTCCGGTGGTTCGTTCTCCCGTGCGCAGTTCCCGGGATTATTCGGACGTCCCATTCATTGTTTGTGCAAGTTTCTGGAGGCCCATCACGAGCGCCACATCTTCTTGTAGTCGGCAGGGTTCCAAACGCATTTTCAGACCATGGTAGTTATTCTACTTCTTCGATTTCTATTCAACTGCCTACGCTAGATCGTGGATGCTTTGAGTGTGGTGAGCAGGGGCATTTCAAGAGAAATTGTCCCAAACTTAGACGGGGTGTCTAGGGTGCTCAGTATCAGCCTCTCAGGGCTCCAGTTTCATCAGCTAGAAGAGGAGGATCTTATGGTGAGAACTCGGCTCGAGGCGGGTACGATGGTCACACAACGGCAGAGGTGGCACCCGGCCAACCAGAGGCGGATCTCGGTCGGGGTAGAGGTGGACATCGGCCCGGTGAGGGCCAAGCTCGAACGGGACGGGTTGATCGCTCATGGAAATTCGCAGGCTAATGGCGGACGGGTTAGTTACTACGACTTTCCTGGCTGATTAGAGGCTGAGTGTTCAGATGCAGTTATTACAGGCAACATCTCAACCTGTCATCGGATGGGTTCTGTGTTGTTTGATTCAAGTTCCATATTCTCTTATGTTCTACACACTTCTCTGTGGGTCTTCATATGGTATGTGATTTTCTTGGTGCCCCTATTCATGTATCTAATCCAGTTGGAGACTCTGTGGTTGTAGAAAGAGTATAACGGTCCTGTATTGTCACATTTATAGGGTATGGTACATAGGTTGATTTAGTGATTCTTGACATGGTAGATTTTAATGTTATTCTGGGTATGAGCTGGCTAGCTCCTTACCATGTGATTTTGGACTGTCATGCCAAGACAATCACTTTAGCTATGCCGGGTATGTCTATACTTGAGTGAAAGGGTACCCCTAGTCCCTCCCCAAAGAAGACCATTTCTTTTTTTCGCGCCAAAAAGCTAGTTAATAAAGGGTGCTTGGCTTATTTAGCGCATATTCAAGATAATAGTACTAATGTTCCATCTCTTAAGTCAATCCCTGTGGTGTGTGAACTTGCAGGTGTTTCCCGCGGACTTGTCAAGTATGCCACCCGATCATGATATTGACTTTTGTATTGACTTAGAGCTAGGGACTCGCCCTAATTTGTATTCTGCTATATCGGATGGCACCAACAGATTTGAGGGAGTTGAAAGAACAGCTTCAGGACCTTTTGAATAAGGGATTTATCAGACCGAGTGTCTCCCCTTGGAGCGCTCTTATGTTGTTTGTGAAGAAGAAGGATGCGACTAAGTGGATGTGCATTGATAACCGCCAGTTGACATAGTCACCATTCGGAACAACTACCCCATCCTTTGTATTGATGATCTATTTGACTAGCTTCAAGGGGCTTCTGTATTTTCTAAGATTGACTTGAGATCGGGTTACCATCAGTTTAAGATTCAAGCTGAAGATATTCGTAAGACAGTTTTTCGGACTCAATATGGGCACCATGAGTTTCTTGTTATGTCCTTTGGGCTTACTAATGCCTTAGCTGCTTTTTTGGATTTGATGAATGGCATTTTTAAGCCATACTTGGACTCTTTTGTGATAGTGTTTATTGATGACATTCTGGTGCGGAATAGGAAGGATCATGAGAAACACTTGAGGGTTGTTCTTGGGTTGCTGAGGGACAAGGAGTTTTATGCCAAGTTCTCTAAGTGTGAGCTTTGGCTTGAGTCTGTATAGTTCTTGGGCCATATGGTGTTAAAAAGGGGATTATGGTTTATCCTACGAAGATTGAGGCAGTGAGAGATTGAGCTAGGCCCACTTTAGTAATAAAGATCCACAGTTTCATGGGTTTGGCTAGCTATTACCATCGGTTCGTGGAGGGGTTTGCTGTTATAACTTCACATTTGACCCACTTGACTCAAAAAAATTACCTTTTCAGTAGTCCGATGAGTGTGAGGAGAGCTTTCAAAAGCTCAAGATTTTATTGACTGCAGCTCCGATTCTAGCATTGCCCGTGGAGGGCAAGGACTTTATGGTTTATTATGACGCTTCTCGTTCTGGTTTAAGTGTTGTGTTGATGCAGAAAAAGAAAATTATTTCTTATGCTTCCAGACAGCTGAAGCTTCATAAAAAGAACTATTCCATTCACGATTTAGAGTTGGCAGCGGTGGTATTTGCTTTGAATATTTGGAGGCACTATCTCTATAGTGTTCATTGTGAGGTTTTCATCGATCATCGTAGTCTTCAGTATGTTTTTACTCAGAGGAATCTTAATTCTATGCAGCAGAGATAGATGGAGGTTCTTAAGGATTATGGCATTACCATTTTATATCATCCTGGCAAGGCAAACGTGGTAACGGATGCCTTGAGTAAGAAGTCAGCTAGTATGGGTAGTTTGGCTCGCTTGATCATTTTGGAGTTTCTATTAGCCATGGAGGTCCAGACTCTGGTTAACAATTTGATGAGGCTAGATATGTCTGATTCGGGCAGAGTGTTGGCTTGTGTTGAGGCTAGATCATCATTTCTAGATCTAATTAAGGAAAGGCAATTCGAGGATGCAAGCTTGTGTAAGATCCATGATATGGTTTTGAGTGGTGAGGCCAAGAAGGCCATGATTGATAGTGATAGGGTCTTAAGGATTAAGGGCGTGTTTGTGTTCCTCACGTTGATGACTTGAGTCGAATGTTTCTGGAGGAGTCCCACAGTTCCAGATACTCTATTCACCCTGGTGGTACCAAGATGTATCGTGACTTGAGGTAGCACTATTGGTGGGCTAGGATGAAGCCTGAAATTGTTGAGTTTGTTTTGCAGTGTCTAAATTGTCAACAGGTTAAGGACGAGCACCAGAGACCCAGAGGTATGCTTCAAAAAATGCCCAGTCCTGAGTGGAAGTAGGAGAGGATAGCTATGGACTTTGTCATTAGTCTTCGAAGACATTGGGCAAGTTTGATTCGATTGGGTCATTGTTGATAGATTGACTAAGTCTTGTTCATTTCATCTTAGGTTCGGATTACCTGCTTGCTCGAGAAGTTGAAATCCGGATTATATTCGTGAGATTATTTGTTTGCATGGGGTCCCTATCTCCATCATATTTGATAGAGGCACGTAGTTTACGTCCCGGTTCTGGAGGACTTTGCAGGCCGAGTTGGGAACACGATTGGATCTCAGTATAGCTTTTCACCCTCAGACAGATGGTCAGTCTGAGCGGATGATTCAGGTTCTCGAGGATATGCCCCGAGCTTGTGCGATTGACTTTGGTGGTCATTGGGACCAGTTTTTATCATTGGCAGAGTTTGCTTATAATAATAGTTACCACTCGAGCATTGATATGGCTCCGTTTGAGGCTCTGCATGAGAGGAGACGCATTTCTCCTATTGGGTGGTCAGATGCATTTGAGGTAAGGCCCACGGGCTACTGACCTTTTGAAAGAGTCATTAGACAAGGTTAAGGTGATTCAGGATAAGCTCTTAGCGGCTCAGAGTAGACAGAATGAATATGCGGATTGGAAGGTCCTAGATCTTGAGTTCATGGTTGAGGAGCAGGTTTTGTTGAAGGTCTCACCCATAAAGGGTGTGATGAGGTTTGGGAAGAACCCCTCCAGCTTTATACTGAGTCAGTACCTTTCCCACGTTTCTTCCTTTTGTCTGTTCGAGGATGAATGGTTGTTTAATTGGTAGCATTTGGACCATTTTACCCCTGCCCATACATTTTACGAGACTAGTTGTAAGTCTAATGGAAACTTAAATATTTGGAATTATAAAATAAAGGCTTTGGATTGTATTTGTGCACTTGTTTGAAAACTTGACTTATTTTCGTTGGGGGGTTGACTTAGTAAATTAGACCTCCGTTGGAAATTTCGAGGGCACGGGTGAGTTCATAGCGTGTTTTTACATATTTATGCATGTCTGGTTTGTATCAATAGGGCCTCGGATTGATGTTGGGATTTGAGATAAGAAACCAGAGGTCACTGGTTCAGATGCGACCACTGCAGCGAGTCGCCCATAGCTGGGCACCGACTGCGGGATTCTGGGAATTGGGAAAAGTCCGCCATAGCAGGACCGCTACGGCGTGGTCTTGACCACTAGGGCGAGTCGGGCTAGTTAATGAGGTCCGTTGTAGCGGTGATATTTTTCGCTATAGCGAGTAGACGGTCTATTACTTACTTAGCATTATATTTCTAGACTTTGAGCGTTCCGAAGCACTACGAAAGGGGAAAGCTCTAGCGGAGTAGCTTGCTTTGTTCCAATTCTGCACCTGAGGCAGGTTATGATTTACTTGAGCTAGACTTTGGTTAGTTGATTGTATATGTAGTAGAATTGATGGGAGAAAGCATGATTAGGTCTTCAGACATGACGTATGGTTGGTATGATTTTCAATTATATGGGTTTGCCATCATTACTTTATGTCTTAGAAATATGAGGTGAAATTGTTGTGTTGTGAGAAGGAAGGAGTCAATATATACTCTTCTTGTTGATTGAGATGGTTACATATCCATGATGTGTTGAGTTAATTATCTGAGTCCTGTTATGACTTGTGTCATGGTGCCTTGTATTTATTGACATTGAATTTATTGACTGATCATATTCCATATTGGTTTTGGGTGAAATACTTTGAGATGCATATTGTGATTAGATACAAATATATATATATATATATATATATATATATATATATATATATATATATATATATATATATATATATATATATAAAGGCACGTTTGACGGGGGTGAGGATGTGGCCTAAATAAGGCTCGTGATCCGAGGTCGGTTCGGAGCGAGTGATATGTGGAAACCATGGGTCCCCTGCAGTCATGACTAATGAGCGAAAATATCCATTGGCATGTGTGTATGGTCGAGATACTATCATTGGTTGCCTTGCATTGGACTTATCTTATTCTAGTGATGCATTGTTGATTCTTTGATGATTAACTTTTGATATTGTTCTGTTTTTGAACCTATCTGCCTATTATGTTGATTTTATGAACGTATGCATGATACTAACCTTAGCCGGCCTATGATATCTACCGGTATATAGTATTTGTACTGATACTACCCTGTTGATGTCTACTTCATTTTAGATATTTATGTTATTTAGTACATCTATTATTTCTTAGACAGCTTTATGTTTTAGAGTCCTTATACGATGACTTTCATATTTTGAGGTTGTAATAGTTAGACTTCGGCATCTATATTTTATTTATGGCATGACTAGATAGTTTTATGATTTTATTTCTTGTTATGGATTTATAATTGTACAATTGAATGAATAATTGATTAAAGGAATGGTTCGCCCACCAGGGGAGTTAGTATGGGTGCCATCATAACAGGTTGGGTCATGACACTCCCCCATTAGCTATGAAAAGATGAGTGCTCGAGCACAGACAACACAAAAGCGAGGAAACTAGTCCAAGAACCTGATTCTTATGACTATCAGATATGCACATCCTTTCCAATTGAAAGTTGCTTATAATAAGTATTATTATTTTGAAGATATATATGAAGTTGCTATGTGTTTGTCATCATCAAAAAGTGGGGAAATGTTGAGTAGTTGTTGGTTCAATAATTGTGATTGATACATTGAAGTTTTGACTATTTGAAAAATAATGTACAAAAGGCAATAAATGGAGAGATAAGGAGGAAATCATTTGAAGAACCAAACTTCCAATCAGATCTCCAAAGGATTTAGTGAAGTAGTCGCAACATTCAACACAGAACTGCTCAAAGGAACTGGTCCTTACGCAACTGGAGACTCAGGTTATTCCATGACCGACTAGGAGGAGACGGAATATTATCTAATCTTTATTTAATGAAGCGAAGGTTTTTTATTATGGTAATATTCTATAATATACCATAAGTTGAACAACATGGAAATTAGCATTTGAGTAGGACAAGGAAGCTGACACACATAGAAGGAAATAATTAAAGATCCAAGTTTTACAAGGTTTGATTTTTGGATACATTTAATGAAACCGATACCTTCAAGGATTCAGAACTCAAGAAGACTACCAACTACTATATATATACCACATGATCAACCATTGGACCTTAGAATCCACAACTACAAAACTCCAACATGAGAGAAATGTGAGCGCAGTCAAGACCTTCATCTCAAGAAGAGACAGCTATCCCAAACAATAAAGAACCCGAGCTTATCAAGATTTATTCTTTCCAGTTCTTTAGTTGTTAGTTAGGTTCTTTCATGATTCCCACCTATCTTACACTTGCATCTATCGGTAATAGGTGTTCTTTGGTTTCATTATCATTCTAAATGTTACTATATGTGAACTGTTCAGGGAACAAGTACTTTGGGTTTGACAAGGAAGTTGTAAACATGTTATCTCTCTGTATTTTAGTATATATTTGGAAAATTCTTTAGGAAAGATAGGTCTTTGTTCTTGACTCCCTTGAGCAAGGAGCTTTTCTTATGAAAATCTGGGTGTGGAAATAGGTCCATTTTTCCCTAAGTTTTACTAGTAAATTGAACGGGGATTCCGGTTTTTCATTTCCTGAAGTAAAAATGGGGTTCTTACCTTTAAACCTCTCGAGGTATTTTATTGCATGTAAATGAAATGTGGAACCATAAATAGAAATCGAGTATTTTTTGGATTCTTTATTTTATTTTTTATTTTTATTAAGTTCAACTAATTTCATTTCTTCATTTCTATAGAACAGCCAATTAGCAAATTCTATAAGTATAGATTTTCTGGATTGTCTATTACCTTCTTAACCAAACTGCTTTAAGAATCAAATTCTTGAAATGCATAGGAGTAGCCTAATCCTAACACCAAGGTTCATTAATTTTGTCACTCAACCTATGAGATTATTACAAAGCCTATTTCTTCTCTTGGACTTTGTTTTAGCATAATCACTTGTGAATCAGAATGTAGTGTCACTGGGAAAGTATTTCGTGTTTGTTATTGATTATTGGAGCATACAGTAGCTTCATTGGAATCCCTCCATAACAAAAATATTTCCATTTTTTTTTTCCATAGAATTTTCAGAACTAATTTTTCTTCTATATTTTTTCAATTTACTGGCATTCACAAAATGTTCTTGGATGAAAATCAATTGAACCTTATACATGTTGGGCAGTTGGATAAATTTTTCAAAGAATATTTTGAATTTAACTCCCTTTATATTCCAAATTATGATTTTTATCATAAGAAAATTAGAGAGGCATATCACACTTCATTCTTCTAATCTTTAATCCTGCTAGTGGATAGCCCTCTAATAGCAGTTTCCTTCTTTTTATTGGTTTTGCTTCTTCCTGGTGACAAACCTTCTTTCTAGGTGATGTTATCAATCTCCTTATTGACTGTATTTTTAGAATATTTGTAATGGGGGGCAAAAGTTTCAATAAGCTTCTGGGCAGTTTCATATGTTCTTTTTTCTATCTCTCTGTTAGAGATGCTAAAAACTCTTTACTCCTTTTTGTCTCTACCTTTTCTAGTAGTGTCAATCTTCCCAATGTTGAAATGAACAGAAGTACTCCCCCAACCTCTTATTCCTAATGTTTTTGAGGTTCTATTCCTTAGTTCATTTTGTTTTGTGTCTTTCTGCTTTAGTTCAGGTTTGACTTTTTTCTTTTCATGACTTTAGTCTCCTAGGTCAGTCTTATCTCCTTATTTTCTATTTCTAGATCGTAAATTCTTCTAAGTCAACTGGGATGGGAGTTGTGTGATCATTTCTCAAGCTCTAAGTCTAATGGAATGGGGGTTGTTGATCATTTCTCAAGCTACCAGAATTTTTCCCACTTTCATTGTTGATTTGCTCCTTCTTGTCTTCTTTTACTTTTTTCAGAGACTTCTATTTTTCTTGGAGCATGATCTTCAATTTTTTGTACCCCAACCTCTGTATCTTTGTCTTTACTTTTGCCGACACTTTTGGATTCAATAGTGTCTTTAAAACAAGTGACATTCTTCTGCTTTAGCTTTATAGCATACTTTCTTTTTTGTTTTTCTTCTTCTTTTTCCCTTCCTTCTCTTGCAATCCTTTTTAGCAGCTTCCTTTTTCTCCTTTTTGTTGTTTTAATAATGACCTGCTTGGTTGTTATGCGTGCGTTAACCATTCTACCCTTACTAGTACCTTCTCGAGGTTAGCAATGAGTGGACCTAAATGAATTGGGGTGTGTTTTACATTGTGTTTTATGACTTCTAAGTGACTCTGTGATGTGTTTTTAACTTGGTTGTTTGTTGGCCTATGTTCATAGGGCCTTAGAATAACTTTTAGGAGACTCAGTAAAAAAGTGGTAAATTTTCATGCTCACTGCCTAAAATCCACTGTTGCAGCACTGAAGCAAGGAGGGGTCCCACTGTAGCGAAGGGTTGATTTTTCAAATGATCGCTGCAGCCGAACTCGTTAAGTCAGAAACTCGATTTAAATACCTTATTTTAACCCCACTGCTCACATAATCCCAAAAACGGTTCCCAAGGGCATAGAGGCGACTTTCTAAGGCTAGGGCACCATTCTCCATCAAAGGTAAGCCTTAGTCACCAACTTTCTTCACGTAATATTCTTATTCAATTTTTTCTTCAATCAAAGGACCTTTAAATAGGAATTGAAGGGTAGAACACAAATACCAAGGAAACCCTAGAATATTAATGTTTATTGTTGTTTAATTATCTAAGATTAGAGATTATTGCTTCATAACATGAGAACTTGATATTCAATTATGGAAATTGGTGGTTGAGACCTAGGGTTCCAATAAAAACAGAAACTTTGGCTAAAAACAGAATTGTAGGGTTGAAATGATTAGAGAACCCATTAATTGAATCAATATGATGTTTGAGACTAGCATTAAGATGATTATGACCCTAAGAATAGTTAACCCATTTGATTAAGGGTAGAATCAGTGGGGTTGTCATATCAATTTGTTATTGTTAAGTTGATGATCCTTTACTTACTTAGAATTATAAACCTAGACTTTGAACGTTCCGAAGCTTTGAGGAAAGAAAAAGCTATTGAGGAGTGATTGCATTGTTTCAGTTCAGCTTCGAGGTAGGTTACGGTTTACTTGGGTTAAACTTTGATTAGTCGATTATATATGTCATAGAATCTATGGGAAAAAGCATGTCTAGGACTTCGAACATGGGGTTAGGTGATTATTGTTGGTTGTATGATTAAATTGTGTGAAGTGTTTCCCCATTGTTGAGGTTGATAAACTTGAATTGTATTCATGAGACCGTTGTAAGGAAGTGTTCATATATACCCTTCAGAGACTGATTGAGGTAGCATCATATTATACTATCATTGCGCAGACTATTTATGGGTCTTATTGGGACTTGTGTTATTTGATTATACTTCATTGATGTTGACCTGATACGTGTTCTTGAGTCATTCCTAATGATTTGATTATGAGACATTGTTGATGATAATTAAGATGGAACATATACATCTTTTAAGGCACATTTGATGGGGGTGACAATGTAGCCTAGTGTGAGCTCGTGGTCCGAACTTCGTTCCGGAATAAGTGGTACATGGACACCATGATTCCCTTGCAGGTCATGGCTATTTGAGAAAAACTTTACCATTTAGCCTGTGTGTACAGATATGTGACAGCTGAAAACTTCATTGTTAATTATTTTACTTTTGGCTTGAGTATTGGTGTTTCATTGTTGATAATTGCTGACTTATTCTGAAAGTGGATTATTTGAGGATCTTATTTGTGACACATATTTGTGGTGCCTGTCTACCTAGTTCATTTATTTTATGTATGTATGCATGATACTAATCTTAGTCGGCCTATGACACCTACCGGTACGTGTTGTTTGTATTGACCTACATTTGATGCGCTTTTTTGTGAGTGCAGATTTTGAGCTAGAGACATGTTCCATACCTCGCATTTAGTGGAGGTTATTCACTACAAGATCAGAGGGTAAGCTCCTACCCGTGCCTTGCCGCCTGAAGATCTTTCTTTATTTTCGATGTCTATTTCCATCCCAGACATTATGTTTATTTTTAGAATGTATCTCTTCTTTTAGACATTGTTGGTTAGAGTGCTTGTACGGTGAATTTCAGATTTTGGGGATGTAATAGCTAGGTTTCCGCACTTCCTATTTAGTTTATTTTATTGACATACATTTAATTCCATTATTCGTGAGCGATGTTTATTAATTGGTTTAAGTAATTGGAATTGGCTTGATAATGGCTTAAGGAGTTCGCCTACTATAGGATTAGTGTGGGTGCCACTCACGTCTTTTTGGGACGTGACAAACTTGGTATCAGAGCTTTAAGTTCGTTAATCTCGTCATATAAGGACTTGTCTAGTAGAGTCCTGCGGATCGGTATAGAGACGTCTGTACTTTTTATCTTTGGGAGGCTATGGGACTCTAGGAAAGTTCAATTTTTTTCTTTTTTTCGTGCTACTTGATTCCAATTGGTATATGGATGATTCAAATTGGAATCTGACTTTTCTTTCTATTCTCTCACATATGGTGAGGACTTTGTGTGGCGACAGACGAGCCCAACAAGTACAAGCGTCGGCCATCGGCGGCCGCGATTCCTTTCAGGGAGGACGGGGCGGCCGGGGGCCGCGGCTTCTTGGAGGAAGAGACCAGGCCAGGGGATGTGGTTGTAATAGAGGCAGGGGAGCAGCAGCACTAGCCGGGGGCGAAGCTCCTACGGCTAGTCAGTAACACACTAAGTCCCCTAAGCCTCAAGTTGTTTAGGATGAGGCAACAGAGTTCACAGCAGCACCAACTCAGCCGGATATTATTGCTACTCCCGTGCTATCAGACGTTATGGTCCGAGTGTTGAACCTACTGAATGGTTTAGCAGAGGCAGGTGTGTTACCAGCCAGATCAGGTAATCAGGGTGCGAGAGCAGGTGGTCTGGCTCAGGCTCCAATTCAGGCACCACGGGCACAGCATGTCGCAGCTGTGGCTCCCCCTTTGGATGAGGCCCCAGGACTGAGTTATTTTCTAGGCCAGTGGTAGGACTGGTGGTGATTGGTGACGAACATGATTTGTTTTAGACGTTCACTAAGATTAAGCCTCCAGAGTTCTTTGGTACTGAGGCAAAGGATACCTATGAATTCGTTAATTGCCACTCGAGGATTCACAAGATGGGGACAGTTGAGAAGTATGGAGTAGAGTTTGTGACTTTTCATCTCATGGGAGATCCCAAGTTATGGTGGAGGGCATTTGTAAAGTGTAGGGTAGCGAATTACCCTCCATTAACTTGGACTTAGTTCTACCAGATTTTTCTTGAGAAATATGTTCTTTATATTTTAAGGGACAGGAGGCGTGATAAGTTCAGTAATATTGAGCAGGGAAATTCTTCTATGGCTGCTTAAGAGTCTCGATTTCACTCGTTGGCTCATTATGCTCTCCAGCTTTTGCCTACTGACGAGGAGAGGGTAAGACATTTTGTGAAGAGGTTGAATACTTCCCTTCAGTTGTCGGCTCTTCAGTTGGTAACCAAGGGTTGTACTTCCCAAGAGGTTGTGGATCACGTAAAGACTGTTAAGGGTGTTCATCAGGATAGCTACAACAAATATGTAGAGAAGAAGGCCCAAAAGGGTGGTAATTTCACTGGTAAATTTTCGAAGGGACGAGGATCCCAGAGTTACTCGGGTCGTTAAGTTCAGCAGACTACACTAGTTTCGGTTGGAGGCTCATTTGGATTCGTTCAGTACTTTATCAGCCAGGCAGGGGGCTCTCAGTCTGAGTTCCAAATCAGGGAGTTTTTTCAGCTTCCTCAGTGTCAGTTTAGAGGCCTACTCTTGTCGTGCCTGCATTGAGTGTGGTCAGGAAGGGCACATCAAGAGATTTTGTCCTAGACTCAGGCAAGGTAACCAGAGTGGTCGGTTGTGCTTTCGGACCCCCGGTTGCTCTGGCCCAGAGGAGGGGATCTTTTAGTGAACCCCCCCTAGGGCCGGGACGGGGTGGTCACACGACTGGTAGAGGTGGCACGCAACCCAATAGGGGTGGTAATCAGGCTGATAAGGATGGTGCTTAAACAGTTCAGGGGGATGCGTGGAGGTTCCCAGGCTAGTGGTGGGCATGCCCTTCTCTATGCTATGCCAGGCAGGCCAGAGGCTAAGGGCTCAGATGCAGTTATCACAGGTACTATCTCAGTCTGTCGCCGGCAGGTTTCTGCACTATTTGATCTGAGCTCCACATTTTCGTATGTGTTTATTTATTTTTCTAGAAGCTTTGATACGACTTGTGACTTGCTTAATACTCCTAATTTTATGTCTACTCCGATTGGAGATTCTGTGGTTGTAAATAAAGTGTTTCGATCTTGCACTGTTATGATTATGGGTTATGGTACCTAGGTAGACTTAGTGATTTTAGACATCCAAGATTTCGATGTTATTCTGGGTATGAGTTGGCTATCTCCCTACCATATGATCCTAGACTGTCACGCGAAAACCGTCACCTTTAACCATGCCTGGGATACCTAGACATGAGTGGAAAGGAAACCTTAATCCCTCTCCAAAAAAAATTATCTCTTATGTTCATGCTAAGAAACTAGTTGAGAAGGGGTGTTTGGCGAATATTCGTGATACTGATGCTGAGATTCCACCACTTGAGTCAGTGTCTGTAGTTTATGAGTTCGCAGAGGTATTTCCTATGGACTTACCCGATACGCCTCCAGAATGTGATATTGATTTCTGCATTGATTTAGAGTCGGGGACTCGCCCTATTCTATCCCTACATATCGTATGGCTCCAGCAGAGTTGAGGGAGTTGAAAGAACAGCTTCAGGACCTTCTCAATAAGGGTTTTATTCGCCCGAGTGTCTCTCCGTGGGGCACTCCTATGCTTTTTGTAAAACAGAAGGATGGGACTATGCGGATGTGAATTGATTACCACCAGTTAAATAAAGTCACTATCTGGAATAAATATCCTATTCCTTGCATTGATGATCTGTTTGACCAGCTTCAGGGAGCATTATGTTCTCTAAAAATGATTTAAGATCGGGCTACTATCAGTTAAAGATGCGCGAAGGATATCCTTAAGACAGCTTTCTGGACTAGATACGGACATTATGAGTTTCTTGTCATGTCTTTTGGGCTCACTAATGCCCTTGCTGATTTTATGGATCTGGTGAACTGAATTTTCAAGTCATTCTTAGATTCTTTTGTTATTGTATTTATTGATGATATATTGATTTATTCGGAGAGCAAGGAAGACCATGAAAAACATCTGAGGGTTGTCCTTGGATTGTTAAGGGATAGGGAGTTGTATGCTAAGTTCCCCAAATGTGAATTTTGGCTGGATTCGGTGTCTTTCTTAGAGCATGTGGTTTCGAAAGAGGGGATTATGGTTGATCCTGAAAAGATTACGGCCGCCAGAGATTGGACTAGGCCTACGTCTGTGACAGAAATTCACAGCTTCGTGGGGTTAGGTAGTTACTACCATCGGTTCGTGAAGGGGTTTGCTTCCATTGCATCACACTTAACCCATTTGACTCAGAAAAAGTTACCTTTTCAGTGGTCCGATGAGTGTGAGGAGAGCTTTCAAAAGCTCAAGACTTTGTTGACAACAACATCGATTCTTGCTTTACCTATAGAGGGTAAGGATTTTGTGGTTTATTGTGATCCTTCTCATTCAGGTTTAGGTGTTGTGTTGATGCAAGATAAGAGAGTTATTGCCTATGCTTCTAGGAAATTGAAGATTCATGAAAACAATTATCCTACCCATGACTTAGAATTGGCAGCAGTGGTGTTTGCATTGAAGATTTGGAGGTACTATCTTTATGGTGTCCATTGTGAAATATTCACTGATCATCATAGCCTGTAGCATGTGTTTACTCGGTGGGATTTAAATTCTAGGAAGCGGAGATGGATGAAATTGTTGAAGGATTATTATATCACTATTTTATACCATCCTGGCAAGACAAACGTAGTGGCGGATGCCTTGGGCAGGAAGTCAGCTAGTATGGGCAGCTTGGCTAGTTTGGTCACTTCAGAGCGCCCGTTGGCCATGGAAGTTTAGGCTCTGGCTAACAGTTTGGTGCGGCTTGATTTATCCAGTTTACGGCAGAGTGTTGGCTTCTATTGAGGTGATGTGATCTCTTTTAGATCAGATTAAGGTAAAACAATGTGATGATCCGGGTTTATGCAAAATTCAGAACAAGGTAATGAGTGGTGAGGCCAAGGAGGCCATGATCGATGAAGAGAGTGTGTTGAGAACTAAGGGGCGTGTGTGCGTTCCTCGAGTGGATAACTTGATTCAGAAGATTTTAAAGGAGGCCTACAGCTTTAGATATTCTATTCATCCTGGTGCTACGAAGATGTACCATGATCTGAGACAGTATTACTGGTGGGCTTGGATGAAGCGTGATATAGCTGATTATGTTTCCAAATGTTTAAATTGTCAGTAGGTTAAGTACGAGCACCAAAGACCCGATGGTACTCTTCAGAGGATGCACATTCCTAAATAAAAGTGGGAGAGGATAACTATGGATTTTGTGGTGGGTCTTCCAAAGACCTTGGGTAAGTATGATTTGATCTGGGTCATTGTTGATCAGTTGAATAAGTCTGCACATTTTATTCCGGTCCAGCTTACTTATAATGCCAAGAAGTTAGCCAAGATCTACATTCATAAGGTTGTTAGATCGCATGGGGTTCCTGTTTCCATCATATTCGAAGGGGCACGACATTTACATCCTGGTTTTGGAAGAATCTGCATTTGGAATTGGGTAGACCTGAGTACAGCTTTCCACCCCCAGACAGACGAGATCTTGAGTTCATGGTAGGGGAACAAGAGTTGTTGAAAGTCTCCCCCATGAAGGGTGTGATGAGATTTGAGGAGGTAGTGTATGAGTTAGCTTTACCCCCAGGTTTCTTCAGTGTTTCACGTCTCTCTGCTGAAAAGGTATCAGGTGATGGGTCCTATATCATTCGTTGGGATTCGGTTATGTTAGATGAGAAATTATCCTATGAGGAAGAGCTTGTTGTTATATTAGATAGGGAGGTGAGTAAGTTGAGATCGAAAGAAATCGCGACAGTTAAGGTCCAGTGGAAGAATCGTCCTGCTGAAGAAGCCACTTGGGAGACCAAGTCAGATATGCATAATAAGTATCCCTTACTTTTCGCTGAGTCAGTTATCTTTTCCCTTATTTCTTTCCCACTTGTCCGTTCGGGGATGAACGGTTGTTCAATTAGTATCTGATGTAATGACCTGCTTGGTCGTTATGCGTGCGTTGACCATTCTACCCTTGCTAGTACCTTCCCGAGGTTAGGAATGAGCGGACCCAAATGACTTATGGTGTGTTTTACGTTGTGTTTTTGTGACTTATCAATGACTCTGTGATGTGTTTTTTACTTGGTTATTTGATGGCTTGTGTTCATAGGGCCTTAGAATGACTTTTAGAGGCTAAGTACAAAAAGTGGTAAATTTTCTTGCTCACTGCCTAAAACCTACTACTGCAACGGAAAGATTTCCGTTGCCAAGAGCCTACTGCAGTGAGAAGGGGTCTCGCTGCAGCGAAGGGTTATTTTTCAAATGGTCGCTGCAGCCGAACTTTTTAAGTTAGAAACCCGATTTACATACCTTATTTCGTCCCACTCCTCACATAATCCCAAAAACAGTTCCCAAGGGCATAGAGGCGACTTTCTAAGGCTAGGGCACTATTATCCATCAAAGGTAAGCCTTAATCACTAACTGTCTTCAAATAATGTTCTTATTCGATTCTTGCTTCAATCAAAGGACCTTTAAATGGGAATTGAATGGTAGAACACAAATACCAAGGAAACCCTAGACTATTAATGTTTATTGTTTATTATTGTTTAATTATCTAAGATTAGAGATTATCGCTTCATAGCATGAGAACTTGATATTCAACGATGGAATTGGTTGTTGAGACCTAGGGTTCCAATAAAAATGGGAACTTTGCTAAAAACAGAATTGTAGGGTTGAAATGATTAGAGAACCCATTAATTGAATCAATATAATGCTTGAGACTAGCATTAGGATGATTATGACCCTAAGGATAGTTAACCCATTTGATTAAGGGTAGAATTGGTGGGGTTTTCATCCCCAATTTGTTATTGTTAAGTTGATGATCCTTTACTTACTTAGAATTGTAATTCTAGACTTTGAACGTTCCGAAGCTTTGAGGAAAGGAAAAGCTATTGCGGAGTGATTGCATTGTTCCAGTTCGACTTCGAGGTAGGTTACGGTTTACATGAGTTAGACTTTAAATATTCGATTGTATATGTCGTAGAATCTATGGGAGAAAGCATGTCTAGGACTTCGGACATGGATTTGGGTGATTGTTGTTAGTTGTATGATTAAATTGTGTGAAGTGTTTCCCTATTGTTGAGGTTGATAAACTAGAATTTTATTCTTGAGACCGTTGTAAGGAAGGTGTTCATATATACCCTTCAGAAACTGATTGAGATAGCTTCATATTATACTATCATTGAGTAGAATATTTGTGGGTGTTATTGTGACTTGTGTTATTTGATTATACTTCATTGATGTTGACTTGATACGTGTTCTTAAGTCATTCCTAATGGTTTGATTATGAGACGTTGTTGATGATAATTGAGATGGAACATATACATATTTTAAGGCACATTTGACAGGGGTGACGATGTAGCCTAGTGTGAGCTCGTGGTCCGAGGTTCGTTCCGAACGAGTTGCACATGGACACCATGGATCCCCTGCAGGTCATGGCTATTTGGGAAAAACATTACCATTTAGCATGTGTGTACAGATATGTGACAGAGCTGAAAAATTCATTGTTTATTGTTTGACTTTTGGCTTGAGTATTGGTGTTTCATTATTGATAATTGGTGACTTATTCTGAAAATGGATTATTTGAGGATCTTATTTGTGACACATTTTTGTGGTGCATGTCTGCCTATTTCATTTATTTTATGTATGTATGTATGCATGATACTAATCTTAGTAGGCCTATGATACCTACCAATACGTGTTGTTTGTACTGACCTACACTTGCTGTACTTTTTTTGTGAGTGCAGATTTTGAGCCAGAGACATCTTCCAGACCTCCAATCCAATTGAGGTTATCCGCGACAAGATCAGAGGGTGAGCTCCTATCCATGCCATGCCGCCTGAAGATCTTTCTTTATTTCCGATGTCTATTTCCATCCCAGACATTATGTTTATTTTTAGACAGTATCTCTCCTTTTAGACACTGTTGATTAGAGTCCTTGTATGGTGACTTTCAGATTTTGGGGATGTAATAGCTATGTTTCTGCACTTGCTATTTAATTTATTTTATTGACATACATTTTATTCGATTATTCCTGAGCGATGTTTATTAATTGGTTTGATTAATTGAATTGGCTTGATAATGGGTTAAGGGATTGGTTCGCCCACTATAGGATGAGTATGGGTGCCACTCACGTCTATTTGGGACGTGACATTTGCTTAGCAGTTTGTTCATTTGAAGTTTTAACCCGGAGAACTCTAGTAGCCTGGAATTGTTCCACCATGTTGTTTTGCACATTATTAGCCTTTCCCTCTTCAAGAGTATTATTGGTATCACCCTTCTCTCTGCCTTTCTCTTCACCTAGCTCCTCTACTTTCTTTTTTCTGTTTAGCCTTTTTAGATTGGACTAAAAAGTAGGCCAATGTCTTACTATGCTTGCAATATTTAGGGATGTTTTCATATTTAATATTTTGGGAGTGGCCTTGAGAAGTGATCCATACTTCTCTAATCCAAACCAAACAAAGTCCTTTTGTGATTTGGTTAAATCTACTTCCACCATAACGTTATCCAAATTAAGCCTTGATTTGGAGGTCTTAGCAATAGCCATTGACATAAGAACTCTAATTGATTCTAAGATTTGTTTAACCTGATACCACTTATGTAGATGAAAGAAGAGTCCTAGTAAAAGAATCTAGACAGGGTAAAAAAGGCGTCTTCGACTTAAAGTTAGGGGTCCAAGTTTGTAACCACATAAATAATCTTTTCATCTCGATTAATTGTCTAAAACAGGGGCAGACCTAGAGTCAAAATGAGGTTCACGGGAAAATTACATTGCATATATAAGGGGTCAAATTTGATATTTATGAGTGATATTCTAATATGAACCCGTTAATACAACCTAGAAGCTTGGCTCAGTGGTCAAAAGGGTTTAGAATTTCCCCAAGGTTGACGTCGTGGGATCAGTTCTCTTTTTTTTTTGTTTCTTGGTTTGGTCGTTGCCTACAACTTTCAGCTATTAAAGTATTATTTTTCAGAGGAGTTTAATTTCGTTACAGTGTCAGTATAAGTCAAACCTCATTATAACAACCATTTGTTATAACATCAATTCACTATAACGGCCTAATTTTCTCCAGAATTGAATTTTCATGTAATATTTTACTTCTTTATAAAACATTCTACCTATAACTCAAAGATCATTCATTATAAGAAGACACTCCTCCGTAAAATTACCTCTATAACAAATATACTCAAATATTGTGTAATAGAAATAAAATATTAAAATATTTATGATAATCATCACTAATGTCATGCACTCTTTGTAAGAAATATATACCATATAAAAATAAACTATTAAAATATTTATGCTAATCATCATTAATGTCATGCACGTAGTAAATTTCAAGTACGAATATCTAAAAGGAAAAAAATATACTTAAATGGTGCCCATCAGTTATGGTCATAACTTCACGGGGAATGAGGACAGGCTACTGGTGTTTTCCTTTTTTACATTCAAATTCTTTTTTCTTCTTTTTTTTTCTTTTTTTGTTAAATTGGTTAACAAATAAGTTCCTTATTTTTGGTACACAAAATCACTAAACAATGATGAGATGACATTATGATTACAACTTGTTTATCCTTGCTAGAAGATTATGTGAGACTGTTGTCCACTCCAGCTTTTTATTTGAAGATAAAGGGCTCACATTGTCAAATGAGACCTTTAATTTGGGAGCCTTGGTTCAAGCCTGGAGAGGATACTTCTGTTGCAGTGGCTTAGATCAGCTTCCCTGAATTACCACTAAATTTCTTTACAAAGGAGGTTGTATTTTCAATGGCAACTGCAGTTGGAAAACCATTAGTAGTAGATTTACCAAGTGCCAATAAAACTAGACTTAGTTGTGCAAAAGTTAAAGTACAACTGGATCTACTAGTTGAACACCCAAAGAGAATAAATATATCTGAAGTAGATGAAATCACAGGCAAGACCAAGTCCAAGTGGATACAGACTAAGTATGACAACCTTCCAAGTATTGTAAACATTGCAAGTTGCAAGGGCATGGAGAGGAGGAATGTAGAGCTTTGCACCCAGAGTTGGAGAAGAAATACAGGGAGAATCTGAGAATAGAAAGCAAGGAACGATAGGTTAATGCAAAACCAAGGAAGTATACTAATAATCATGGAGGGAATTATCATGGTAAACAGGAATGGATGCTAAGAAGGAACAGATATGTCAAAGACAGTCCTAGAAGGATCTTATCAGAAATTGGCACAGAAGACAAATAGAAAGTGGAGGAGCCTATGACAACAAAAAATACCTTTACAGTTCTTGATAATAAAGAAGAAGAAAAGAAAGATAGTAGACAAGCTGAGAAACAAGCCAAGGATCCTGAAAACAAAGAACAAAATGTTAGGGAGGAGGAACAACAAACCACCAAGCAATGGATTGAAAACAACTTCCATAACAGCACAGTTCGCAGTAATAGTCCAGTCACACCAAAGGAAATAAACAAAGAAACAGGGAAGGAAAAAAGCAGCAACAAGCAAAGTAGTTACAGCAAAGGAGAGGATAGCTTACAAGAAGGAATCAGTGCAGACAAAGAGGGTGATTATGGAGGAAACCATCAAAATTTGAGAGAAGGAAGTGCAGATAAGTCATCACAGAAACAACAATACAATAATAATGAGGTAATAGAGATGATCACTCAAAAAGCAAAGGGCATGGAGAATCAGTATACTAGATCAAGTAGTGACAAAGAGAGAAATAGAGAAGGACAAGAGGGGGAGAGGATTTTGATAGAGGAAAGGGCAAACAATCAGGAGAAGCAGATAGAACATACAAATGATAATGAATAAGAAATAGATACAGGACAATTGCAAGCTGGTGGTAAATAAGCAGGGAACAATAACAAGCAAATAGTAACACAACTTGAGGCCCAAACAAACAGTAATCAGATGCCATTGGAAACAGATGATAAAAGAAGAGATCTGGATGGGCAATCTATTAAGCAAAACATTCAAGACGCTATGAGAGAAGGGGATGTGTCATCTAAATACAAGGGAGCAGGTAGAGTGAAGAAGAAAGAGATACAAGTGCTCCACTTGGAAGTACTTATCAAACTAGAAGTGTCTTGAATAAACCTAATGGTTGATGATGAATGCTCTAATTTGGAATATTAGGTCAATAAATAAAATGGAAGTATTTCAAAGGTTGATAAAGATGCATAGTAATATCATTTTAGATTTATTGGGTTGTTGGAACCTTTTCAACAACCTGGTAAGATTGAGGATTACAAAAGAAGGCTTGGGATGCAAACTGCCATATTTAATTCAACTGTTAAGATCTGGTTATTTGTGGAGGATTCTTTTTAGGTTGAAGTCCTGGTAGATCATAAGCAACACATTACTGTTAAGCTTAACAGTAATGGACAACAAGAGGAGATAGTAATTTCTATAGTATATGCTAATTTCTATATTATATGCTAAGTGTACTAATAGAGAAAGACTGGATTTATGGGATAGTTTGGAGGACTTATCTTCTTAAATGCATAAACTATGGATGATGGCAGGAGATTTTAATGTGATGATGTCTGGGGAAGAAAAATATGGGGGTCTAGCAGTAGGGACAAATGAAACTCAGGACTTTAAGTTGAGTATGAAGAATTGTGAGGTCAGGATCTTGGTTTTAAAGGCAATAGATATACATGGTGTAATGGGAAAAGTGGTGATGATTGTGTTTTCATAAGACTAGACAAATGTTTGGGTAATTTAAGACTACAACAAATGTCTCCAGGAATTGAGGTGCATCATTTAATCAGAACATGCTCAGATCATGCTCCCTTGTTGGTATCTTATACTGGAAATAATGATCCTATTAAAAAACCTTTCAAGTTTCTTAATTTCTTGGTGAAGAATGATACTTTCATGGAGGTTGTCAAGCAAATTGTACTGCAGATTTCATGGCCAATCCATTTACTCTTTTTCATCACAAAATGAAAAAGATAAAGGCTGCTTTAGTACAGTGGAGCAGGGATACAGTTGGAACATATTTCAAGAAATTGAAACTTTGGAAGATATGATTAAAGTTCATGAGATACAGTTTGAATTGCAGCCTACTCCTCATAATAGAGAGAAGTTGCATAGAGTACAGGCAGATTTGAATAGATAACTTCATCTAGAAGAGGAATTTTGGAAACAAAAGGCTGGTATGCAATGGCTCCAAGATGGAGATAAGAACACAAGATTTTTTTCATGCATATGTTCAGGGGAGAAGGAAAAGACTGCAATTAAGAAGGATTCAAGATCAAGATGGTATGTGGTTGGAAAATACAGAGGAAATTAGTACTAAAGCAGTAAGATTCTTTGCAGATCAATTTACTAAGGAAGAAGAATTTGAGGACTTTGAAATTCTAGATCAAGTCCCTCAAATGATCTCAGAGGTGCAAAATAATGCTATCATGGAGATGCCTACTGATGAAGAAGTAAAGGAGGTGGTTCTAATCTCAGTGGAGATAGTGCAGGAGGAGCTAATGGTTTCACTGGAGTTTTTTATCAGACTTGTTGGCCTACCATTGGAAAAGATGTTATAGCTATGGTAAGAGCTTTTTTCTGTGGTGCTGAATTGCCAAAGTTTATTACTCATACTAATTTGGTATTGTTGCCAAAGAAGGATGTCATTAATTCCTTTGCTGACATGAGACCTATTAGTTTGAGCAATTTTAGTAACAAGATCTTCTCAAGGTTAATACATGAGAGACTGGCTAGAATTCTACCAGATGTAATTTCTTTGAATCATGCTGCGTTTGTTAAAGGAAGAAGCATAGTGGAAAATGTGCTACTTACTCAGGAAATTGTTGCAGATATTAAACTGAGAAGTAAGAAGCTGGATATGGCAAAAGCATATGATAGGGTGTCTTGGCTGTTTTTGACAAAGACTTTGAGAAGAATGGGTTTTTTTGGGGGACTGATAGACATGGTTTTTAGGATCATTAGCAACAATTGGTACACAGTACTTATTAATAGGCAACAACAAGGATTCGTCCAATCATCTAGAGGGGTCAAACGGGGTGATCCATTGTCACCTACATTGTTTATATTGGTTGTAGAAGTGTTAACTAGAAATCTAAATGCTTTACATCAGGTTCCACAATTCATAGGGTATGAGATGCCTAAATGGAGCCCAAGGATTAATCATCTGGCATATGCAGATGATATGATCCTATTTTCCTCAACTGATGTGTTTTCACTGCAATTAATCATGGAATTTTTGGGAAATATGACGGTACATCAGGTCAGAAAATTAATAAGGAGAAAAGTGCAGTATATTTACATCACAATGTGACATGGGATATCAAGCTGGCTATGGAAATAATTACTGGAATAGGTAGAAAAAAGTTTCCTTTCACATATTTGGGTTGTCTGATTTTCTATAGCAAAAGGAGGAAGGACTATTATAATGCTACTTTGATGAAGATTATGAATAGACTTCAATCTTGGAAAGGGAAGCTGTTATCATTTGGAGGAAGAGCTATTCTAATCAGGCATATGTTACAAGGGATGCCTATACATCTCTTATCTGCTATGAATCCCCCAGATAGTGTGATTAAGCAAATGCATAAAATGTTTGCTCAATTTTTTTGGAGTAACACTATAGGGGGGAAGAGTAGGCATTGGACTACTTGGAATAAGATGTGCATTCCATAAAACCAAGGGGGAATGGGCTTTAGATCTATGCATGATATGTCTATGGCACTATACTGTAAGATCTAGTGGAATTTCAGAACTCTACCTTCATTGCGGAGTTCATACATCAGCAATAAATACAGTAAAAAGATACATCCAGTTATTGTGCACTGGAAATCTAAAACACAAACCTGGAAGAAAATGTCATAAGCAAGGGACATCATAGACCAACACATTTGGTGGCAGATCAAAATGGGAGATGCTCAGTTCTGGTATGACAATTGGATTGGTTTGGGAGCTCTTTACTATGCTACTAATACTGAAGTTTATGATGAAATGAGAGATGCTCAGTTCTGGTATGACAATTGGACTAGTTTGGGAGCTCTTTACTATGCTACTAATACTAAAGTTTATGATGAAAGGATTCAGAATAAGAATGAGATGGTTATAGATGGAAGATGGGATGTTGACAAGCTTGCAGAACTTTTACTTGAGGAGATTGTACAGCATATCACTAGCACTATAATTCCTCCTAGTGTAAAGAACAAGATGGATAATCCTTGGTGGATACTTGATATAAGACGGGAATTCTCTGTGAAATCAACATAGGATTATTTAAGGCTTAGAGGATGGGAAAGAGGTATATAAGAATATTTGGATCAAAGGACTACCTTTCAAGATTTGTTTTTACCTTTGGAGATGTTGGAAATTTAAAATTCCAATAGATGATGTGCTGAAAAAGATGACTTTTAATCTAGTCCTAAAGAGGAAACAGTACAACATCTTTTTGCTAAATCATATGCTGCATACAAGATCTGGTCCTATTTTGGTTCATGTGTAGGGCTGAATTTTGAAGGACTGCAAGTACAACAAATCATTACCAAATGGTGGAAAATGGATAGCAATTAAAGATTAAAACCTATATATCAAGCTTTACCAGTTGTGGTGATGTGGGAGTTGTGGAAAAGAAGGAATGCAATCAAACATGACAAAGGAAGATCAGTTGGAAGATCTATCTATCAAGTTTTTCAGACTATTCAGAAATTTGTACAATATAGAAATCCTTCTTTTACTAATGCTCCTAATAGATGGAGTGAGTTGATACAGGTCATGGAAGGATATAAGCCAAGACTGAAAGTTACTAAAGTGATGTGGCAGTCATCGTCACAGAGTTGGATCTTATGCAACACTGATGGTGCATCAAGAGGCAACCCAGGTAGAGGGGCATATGGATTTGGAATCAGACATGATAGAGGGGACTTGGTCTACCCACAAGCAAATGAGGCTGGATTTGCAACAAATACTAAAGCAGAGACATTGGCAATCTTGGAGGCAGTTAAATGGTGTCATCAACGGCAATTGGACCAAATTGTAATCCAGACTGATTCTCAAATGGTTCAAACGGTTCTAAAAGAAGAAAGAAAACCACCATGGAGCATAGATAGCTGGATTGAAATAATCAAAGAGCTGATTGAGGGGAAGCAAGTCCAATTTAAACATATACTGAGAGAAGGGAACGAATTAGCTGATTCTCTAGCTAATTTGGCACTAGATATGGGACCTGTACAATATGGAAGCTTCATGGAGCTAGAAGTGGAACAAAGGAGGATCATCAATAGTGACAAGTCTCAAATACCATGCCTGAGGATTAAAGCACAGAAATGGGGAAGCATAGGAGGGCAACAGAGGACGACAATGGGCCAATAAGCTATATCATCATGCTCAAATCCTTAGGGAGAAGAGCACAGTGGCATTTTTCACTAACTTTGGTTTCTTTTTTGCAGGTATACAGATCAAGGAGGAATCAAGAACATAATGTAAATATTTGGCAATATACATAGTGCAAAGCAACCATAATAAGCAATAGAGTTGGTTCATATAACAAATAGTACAATAGCAAGAAGCAACAGTACTATCAAGGTCACAAGCATATATTTTCTTTCGCTAACACAAACCAAGTAGACAAGGTAGATGTACAATTGGTGGTATTAGTGTCTATAGACGCTCATTCCAATGTACAAAAATCGAATCTACACGGTTTAGTCTTAGAGCCTGTTTGGATGGGCTTAAAAAAGCAGCTTATAAGCTGTTTTAGATAAGCTAAGCCAAATAGGCCCAATTATTTTTTTGGGCTTATTTTAAGCACAAAATGTCTTTAAGCGGGCCAGCCAAACACTCAAAAAAGTTAAAAACAGCTTATAAGCTGTCTTCAGTAACTTATAAGCCAATCCAAATGGGCTCTTAGTCATGAAAGATGGGAATCAGTACCCGATGAGGCAAAGTGTGAGAATCCAGAAACCACGACTAAGTTCAGCTCGAGGTCAGCATACAAAGGAATCCAAGTCAAAGCAACCTCCAACAGAGTACATGCATAACAGGGACAAGGTAAGAAAACTTCAGTTGCAATAAGAAAGGAAGAACATATCTTTTGAACTAAAGATTTACCTGAACAAGGAGCTATCGAAGCAATTCAACATCTGGAAGTGTGACTCAGCAATAAACCATCAGATTAACATCATATGGCATGGTCATCATCTTCACACAATCATTGGTGACAAGAATCATCGAAGAATGGATGCAGCGAGAAAGAGAAGGCACCGAAGAATTAGGGCACAAATTAGGAAAGTAGACAAATATAATATGTTTCAGTTGTTATGTGGTTTTGTTTTTTTAATTGGGCCTGACCCGTCTGTGGGTTGGGCCTTTAAAGACCACTCTTGATTTTCTAAAAATTAATAAAAAGCCCATATGGGCATAATTCGTTTAAAAACACTGATTACAAAATCATTTAATTCTACTTTTGTAAGTGGTCATTCAATTATTATTTTATTTAAGGATCATACAATAATTACCATAAATATTAACTACCATAGCATGAGATTTTCTTGGACTTATTCACTACAAAATAGAATAGAAAAATTATTTTTTGCGTACTTTTATTTATAACAGCTAAATGAAATATAAATATAAAATGCTGGTATACATATATAACAAAGACCTCAATATAGCAGCGATAAATTTTTTGGACAAATGCTTCCACTATAACGAGGCTTGACTGTACAAGCATTTTACACCATCAGGTAACTTTAACGATAATTACCACAATTTTCTTCAGTAATATTAGTATCTTTTTGAAAATCTACAATTATAAGCTTAAAAAACATTAAAGGTTACTGGAATCCTAATTATATAGTTATCAAAATTCTTTTCTGGTTTTAAAACTATTTTTTTTCGCAGTATTGCACCCTTTTCTCTTTATCGTTGGTATTGCCATGACATCAACAGAAAACTAAGATGTTGCAATTCTTCTTCTTCTTCTTCTTCTTCTTCTTCTTCTTCTTCGTCCTCCTTTTTTTTTTTTTGGGTAATCTACCCACGTTGTGGGATTTCACTGGGTTGTTGTTGTTGTTTTGTAATCTAACATCTGTTGTTTTTTTGTTTCTAGAAATTCTAATTCATGACATTTGCATTTATAAGAATAATAATGAGTAAGCAGGAACTAGACGATATGAAGAAGAGGTTGAAAAAGATGGAAGATGGAGGGAATTCCAAGAAAATTTTCATGTTCCATGGGCATAAAACAGTCGATAATGAAATGAACATTTCAGAAAATATTTAATTTTCGTTACAAAATAACCAACAAATCCAAGAAACAAGGATCCCATAAAAGAATTATCTAAGAATGTTAGCTTTGATTCTAGATATGAAAAAGGAATTGAAAAGGTGCAATTGCTATAGACTAAAAGAAGATTGCACAAAAGACGGAGGGTGAAGGAGAGAGATAGAGCAGAAAGAGAAAAAATAATGTTTAATATTTTGTAACAAGAAAAACATGGTAACCTGCTATAACAATCAATGTTACCTCATAGCGTAAGAAAACAATGCACTGATATTGCACCAAAGTTAAACTCATATTATAATCAAGTATTTGAATGAAGAATTTGCATGAATTTACCTTTAAACGGGTTGGTCTTTAATTTACGTCCTTCTATTGGACTGGTCTTTAACTTTTCCCTTTTACCAATCGAATTTATGCTTGGCGGGCATCAGTTTTTTAGGGGCAAAACTCATGTGTGGCATAACTTGTGAGATATCATGATGCGAAAATACAAACTTATTCCCGCGAAAAAATTATTTGTTATGAGGTGCAAATTAAAAACCAGCACAAAATAAGGACATAAGTGCCAATGACAATTGGAATCAATGCTAATTTAGGATTGAATGAATAACAAGAATCTATACGCTTTTGCAAAACAATGTTCTACATTTGTAACATGTCAATTAGCCTTATTCTTCCTCATTGATAATCATGAAATACTCGTAAATTTTGCTGAGACTCTATGATCATTTTCTGTTACAAATTTTAGCACATGTATAACCACTTCAACCTTAAAAAAAAAATTAGTTCTTTAAGCTTCAAACATCATTTTAGATGTGTCAAGCTATCATCACCCACCTAAGCTTTGCTGATGATCTTCTTTTGTTTGCTAGGGGTAACCTGAACTCTAGAGCTGCTATTCAAAAAAAAACTTACCATGTTTTCTGCTGCTTCTTGTCTTCAAGCAAACAAGGACAAAAGTTATTTGTATTTTGGAGGTGTCAGCAAGGCCAACAGAGATCTAATACTGAATTAACTTGGATTTGGGCAAGGAGAAATGCCAGTATCTGTTCTATCTAATTACTGAATTGCTTACTTGTCATAAGACTGTTCTGTTAAATCTGGACGATGCTAAAGCATTTCCACACCAATCACACCTCGAGTAAACCATCTTTGCTATTTCGAATCCCTCTCAAGTGCAGTCTTCAAACCCACAATGCTTATTCAATGGTTATCTACTGGCCGAATTAATTTAAATCACCGACTCTCTTCCCATCACTTGCTATACCATAACTGCACTTGCTCAAATCCCGAGCAACTAAATGTAGGAGGCATACCGATCTTGCAGACCTTCGTACCATCACCCCCATTTCCTAAGGAGAAATGCTAGTGTCTATTTTATCTCATTACAGAATTGTTGACTTGTTATAAGACTGTTGCGTTAGATCTGGATGATGCTGAAGCATCACAAGGATGCCATGACATTACCCGTATCAGTACTGCATAAGTTACCTCCTCATCAATCTTCAATCACAAAGTCTTGTTTGCACTTGCCATATACTAAGTCAAATAGTCCATAGAGTCATTTCCTCAATCATACTTATCACTTTTACACCCTATCTGAATGATATAATATAATGGCACCATAACCCATACATGATTCAAGTACGCTGCTTCAAATTCAAGTCTTACGAACCTTAATCCTCCAAACCCGATACTATGCCTTTATCTTAATTCTTTAATTTTCATATTCCATTCAAAATCACTTTTATCATTATCAACCAACAACCACTCAAACCCAGTCGTGGGGTGAATTGAAATATCATACATCCTTTACAATAGCTAGGCCAATCATGGAGGTACTAGTAAACCACAATCTTGAGCATCTGAAAGTTTCCTTTGCCTCACTCGAACCTAAAAACTAAATATTCGTCTAAGCCAAACACATCGCATATACAATATCCACAATTGTTATCCAAATTAGGGGTAACAACCAATAACTCTTTAAGTAATTAAATCTATACACTCATCCATCGCTAGAGCCATTTCTATTAGCCGATTACAGGTTTCCCCCAGAAGCCTACGATGTAGTCAAACTTATCGATCAATAAATGTGCCTTTAGCATTCACTTTATAGACCGAGTTGTCTCACAAAATCAATAAGCTTATAGTCCAAAACGACTTCTTCTTACCACTACACTCGCAAGACATCAAGCGAACCTGTAAATAAGGCCTTTACTAAAAGACTACACCCTACTATTTCCACACGAATCAATCCTCTATAGAAACTTTTGCCCATAAGAGCACATCCACCACTTGTGCTCATCATATAACTATGAATGATCCATTCGAATACCTTTCATTGCGTCCTCGTTCCGTCGAGTAACTGAAGGATCTTCAGACGCACCCCAAATACGAAGTACTACTTCCTCATACCTTATCACAAAAGGTCATATTTAATGTCTATATGCTTTCTAACTTCTTTTCATAGCCTCATCAACTATTCGTTTTGTTCAATCAACTGATTTATCCAAGTTTCCCTTTTGTCTTCTGAATGTTAGTATATATTCTATCTCATTACTGAATTATTGACTTGTCATAAGACTGTTGTGCTAAATCTGGACGATGCTGAAGCATTTCCACCCCAATCACGCCTCAAGTAAACCATCATTGCTATTCTAAATACCTCTCAAGTGCAGTCTTCAAACCCACAATGCTTATTCAATGGTTATCTACTAGCCAAATCAATTCAAATTGCCGACTATTTTCCCATCACTTGCTATACCATGACTACACTTGCTCAAATCCCGAGAAACTAACTGTAGGAGGCATGCGATATTGCAGGCCTTCGTACAATCACCTTCATTTCCTAGGGATATCACCGAACTAGAGAGTCTAAATCACAACCCCATTCAATTGAGTCTTCAAGTCATAGCTGAAATCTGAACTTGGTCACACTTCCTTATCACGATGAAACATGTCATATCATACCACACGATGTTACTTCCAACCGTTCGTGTGTGAACCCGAGAATGTGTCCTCACAATCAGTGAGAGATTAGAATAATGAAGTTTAGACCTTTAACGAATTGCATACGCACGATAAGGAATGAAAGAATAGAAGTTTCCCAAATGCCTTATAGCCTCTCGAGGATGGGTACGGACGTCTACGTACCAATCCGCAAGACTCTACTAGACATTGTTCTTGTACTCATTAGACCGGTAAACCTAAAGCTCTGATTTCAATTTGTCAGGACCTAAATATAAAGTCGTGATGACACCTATTCACAGACCATAGGTAATCCAACCCAACCATTTACCAATTTAATACCAATTTAATTAAGTTAGACATGCGGAAACTAAAAGATAAGTTAAATGCCCAACCACTAAGTCTTTCATTACAACCAGGTGCCGAAATACAATTACTACCCAAGACTGGTGTCATGTGTAGAAGAGCCACTACGAATACAATACAAGGGAGAAATCCATTGATACACTGTCCGGGTACAAATAAAAGACAGGAATAAATAAAGATAGAGGGAGAAGGGTGTTGCGGACCAAGTGAACAGCTCACCACGATCTCCTGAATTCTCAGTCTCAAACTCTAATAGCTCTGCGGGTCCTACTCATACTTGAAGCCCATCTGCACCACAAAGAGCGTAGCAAGTGTAAGTGAGTACAAAATACTAGTACTCAGTACGTACATAGGCTGACAATGATAGGAATCATGTATAAAGCGTATAAAGACTTAAATAAACACCAAGTGAACCAATAAAGCTGCAATCCCTTAACTTTGTCCATTTACGCATGCTTGATATAATTTAACAAAAAATCAGGTAAGCCAGATAAGCACATATCACATAGGAGGAACAATGAAATAGATGGATAATAAGAGTATGGATGCAATGCATTGACCAATAACTATCCCGGTACACATACTATAGGTCATGCCATATAGTCATGACCTATGGGGGACTCGCGAGGTCCATATACCTTAATCGCATTTGTACCGCCGAGGTCTCTGACTTAGTGATCGTGACCACTCGGCTGACAAACCTCGACTTTAACACCGAACCGGAAACCTCATAATACCACCCGACTGTGAGAACATTCTATACTGATCTGTTGCGGGCGTGCAACCCGAGCCATATGCAAGTGTAATATGCATAAGATGCCATATGAAATCATAGATGCATAATGAATGTGGTAAAGAATAATGCCATAGAAGTAAGCCCTAATTCTACTCTTATTACCTGTACTTAGCCTATTCGGCTCCATACCATTCACAACACTCCGTCCGGAACCATTTCCCATCAGACTTGCGAGAACATCCCTTACCTCCTTTCTGGCCTTTCAGACTACCTCGTACCTCATTTTATCACAACTTATCCAAATGTACCCATAAACAGGAAATGAGTGCAGTGTGCATAATATCTTCTGTCAACAACATTATCAATTTCCAAAATGAATGTGCATCATCAAACTAGTTACGTATGCCAACTCATAAACTTAGAATCATTTCCTTTCATAATCACACGAGAGATGAAGCGATGAGGTAATCAATTCCATCATGCAAGTACAAGTCAAATCACGGTTATCATAGCCCACATAAACAGCAATCATGCCAACCTAATTGGATTTATCGCTACAACCACACCCGAAGGCTCAACATGCTTTCCCCATCATTCTAACTACCCAACAATATGTACCAGTACCCACCCAAGTACTCATCACAATCACTAAGCTGGGACCCGCATCATGCCTAATCCCCTTCTAAATTTATAGACCAAATACGCACTCCAATCGGAGTCTAAAGGTAAATCGAAACCTACCTCAAAAGCCGAGCGGGAGTCACAGACACTTAAACCTGAGTCTTCCCCTTCAGGAACGCCTCCGAACAAGCAAAATCTATCAAAATATGAATTATACTTTAACATATGATTCTAAGGATACTCATATTGCCATTAAAAGGATTCGGGTTCAAAAAGTCAATCCCGAGCCCTAAAGGTCAAAATCACAATTTCGTTGCAAAATCGGGTCCAAATTAGTCAAAATAATACTCTACGAGTTTAAACGAGTCAAATGCTACCCATGTTGTTACACTTTAATTCGGAACCCAAAAAGGTAACCCCGAGCACCCAAGGACTAAACTGAAATTTATTGCAAAATTGATTTACCCATAGTTTAATTAGTCTAAATCCACAAAACCATTAAAAAAACCTTCATCTTAATCCTCAAATATATGGTTTACCACTTTTCAACTTTTTTGGTTCGAAACCCCAATTTCTACAATCCAAACATGGATAAAAACGATAACCAACAAAAAAAATTATGGGAAACACCAAATAAGGTTAGATACTTACCCCCCTCATTGAGACGAGAACAATGCGGTAAAAATCACCTCAAAAAAACGGAGCTATAGAACTCAAAATACCAAATATTTCGAGCTGCTCGATCTGTACATTGTCCATGCATTTTCCTTCATCGCAATCGCGATGCCACATGTCGCGATCGCGAAGTCCAATCTTTTTTTTTTTGTTTTTTTTTTTTTACACCAAAATGCCAACAGTGCATTTTTTTTAGTAAAATGGTCATATCTCCCTCATACAATGTTGAAAAGCGGCGATTCTTGTTGCTATAGTTTTGAAATTATGATACAAATCAAACGGTTCAAACGAAACACAAATCAAAAGTTGTCTACTAAATATGGTAACCTTTTTTTCTCAAAACGACGTTGAAACCAAAAATAAGCACCATACAAACCAAACTCATCCGAAACTCATCCAAATCTAACCAAAATTTATGGACAAGTCCAAAATCATTATAGAACCTGCTTGAACTCTCAAAACATCCAAGCGGCACCGTCTTGACCCAATATTGACCGTGGTCAACTCCAGATTATCTCAAGAGCTAGTTTCTCAACCAAACATATAAGTCACACCCAAACATCTCGGGAACCGAACCAAGGATGAGCCTAAGTCATAAATCATATTATGGACCTAATGAAATCGACAAAACTTCAAAAAAGATTCATTTACCCCTTTGACTTTGGTCAAATTTCTTCATTTCTTAACTTAATGATTTTCAAAATATCTTTTTCATTAGCCACAACTCATCCAAAAGCTTCGAGAATTGAGTCATCCATTCCCGCAAGTCATAAACATCAATATGAAGCTAACAGAATCAACAAATTTTGAATTCAAGTCTTATTCTTCCTATGACCATATTTTCACCATATATATAGGCATATTAAATACTAGAAACGACTTAACTGTCAAAACCAACCAAACGAACCCTAAGATTAGCTCTGTCAATTTCTACAGGTCATAAATAGTATTACAATTCTAATGGAATCTTCATGTAGCCAATCAGAGCACGTTTTCACCAAACAATCAATTAATCCAAATAATTAAATACCGAAATTTTTAAAATGAAACTTTCTCCCAAAGTGAACAAAAGGATATCAATTTGACTTAAAATTTTTCAAGCAAGTCAAGATAATTATTACGGAGCTTCTGGAATAGATGACATGCAAAATAGAGCATCGGTTCTCAAAACGACCGACCGGGTCGTTACATATATTTGGGGTATAAGGCAAGGGCTTCACCTGCCTAAACCCTAGAGCCGCCTTTGCTTATAGTTATAATAGGAAGCATAAGCTATCATAGCAGAAAGATGAGGAAGAAGAAAAGGAAGAGCTCAAGGAAAGGAAGTGTTGACACCCAATTTTGTCCCTCCTTTATTCCAATTCATTTTTCTTGAGCTTCTAATAATTATTAATAAACTAAATATCTTATTTTTCACCTTACTTTATCACTATTGCTACTACTATATAATTATTGTTAGGAACTGTTACTTTATTAATACCTCGTATATTGCTACTTACTCATTACGTATTAATAAGAAGATGTAACCTATATAATATTCTCACTCTATTATTACCTTACTTATATTTTATTAGATTACACCTTATTACTGCTAATTGCTAAATTATTATTATTATCACACACACACACACATATATATAGTATTTTGCTAATACAGAGAAGCTCAAAGGAAATAAATTTGAAGAAAGGATAACAACAAAGTTCGGCCATGTAAATCCCATTGCTACACCTAGTTAAATAGCCAAAACCCACCAGAAAATCGGTCCAAAGCAACCCAAAATTGGTCCTAAAATCCACTTGGACTGAGGCCCAATTCGGATAATACCAGCCTAACCCCAAAATACACACACATTTTAACATCTTTTCCAATTGCTCTAAACCTAATTCCAAAATGAGCAGCAACACCCTCACTCAGTTTCTCCCTCTTCCATTTTTATGCATAAACTCAACTTTCTCATCAATGGCAGACTTTGACCATCCCATTTTCGTGCAAGCCTCGATTCAGCCAACACAATAGGAAAAAAGTGCTTTATTTTTAATTTTTGGTTTACTTTGCAGAGAGAATCAAAGAGCAGAGATTTAATCCCAAACCCGTGACACCCTTCTCTGCACATTCAAACAGCTATTCATTTCAAAATCCCGCCTAAAATACCACTGCACAAACCCTAAATTTCTCCTACATATACTCATTAAATCCTCAGCGACAGGGGGCGTTTTTGGGGGGAACATCCAAAAAACAGACCTTCAACAACTTGGAACATCATTAAAATCTTACCATACACAAGATTTCATCTTTTACTACTTCTTTAAACTTTGGGATCTTTTAAACTTTTCATTCGTCGAGCTTAGAATCTATTCGTAATGAGAGAGTAGATTCGAGGCCGACGCCCCATTCGCTGCACCACAAAAAGGTTAAATCTAAACTAATACTTAAAATTTTCATTTAATAGTTCATTGTGTTTGCCGTGCTATAGTTGGAATATGTAAATTGACTAAAGATTCTGGTTTTTGGTTAGTTGTTAGAGACCATGAGTTAGATTTTTACATTATCTTAGATTTTTACATTATCTATACATAGTTCATAATCTAAGAATTATGTTCTGGCCATACGGTATTTAAAACTATACTAACAAGGTATTTATGTATTAGTTTTGGATATCATGTTCATGAGCCATATCATTTTCCATGCCCAACATTAAAATGAGATACCGTAGTTGTTAAGCTTTGGTAGCTTTTTGTTTTATAACCCATGGGAGTCTCGAGTTAGAATTAACAAGTTGAAATATTGTTCACGGCTTGGAGAGTAATAACTATATAATTCCTTGCATATCATCTATCCAAGTATTGTTGTAAAAAGGGATGTGTATGGTTGTCTGAATATGAATTCTAGTGTCTTTCATCTATTTTATTTGCCCATATTTGGAGCTATGTCATGATAGGCAGAAGTTATATTACTGTAAAAGAGACTTTGATATAATGACTATGTGGTTGTCTTATTTATTTGGTACGCTATTAAGGTTGTCTCACTCTTTCTAATTATTAATCCCTTCTTTTTTTTTTGACATGTACACCGGAGCCAAAGAGTTTCAATTTGAGACTCAACGACGCCGCTTACGAGAGCCTTAAGGAGTTTTGTTTTCAGACTCAACATCGTTGCTAGACCCGAACCTTCATTTACTCTTACACTTTCTCACCCTCTTTCGAAACTATCCGAGCAGAAACTCGAAAGAGAGCAGCAAACAGTTGTTGCATTACTTTATTTTTGCCAATTAATTAATTTCCTTGTATGTGTTATCTTTTTTTTTTTTTTCATATCTTGCTTAATACTCCTGAACATTGTGTTTAGTCGAAACTAGTTTGTTTGATCACATAGGTATTTGTCTCTAGTTAATGCTTCAAAACCAACGACTAAAACTTATAAGACTCTCTATTTGCTAACCACATATTTTTAAATCTAAAATGATTTATAGTTTAGGTCAAACTTTGAGCTCAAACTAGTTCTCCCGAAGCACCGAAAATAAGCATTTTACAAGTTTTTCTCAAAATCCTTTCTTCACAAATAATTAGATTTCAAAAACACTCATAGTCATTTTTTTAAAGAAAATAGAAGAAAATATTCAAGTTGAAATTTTGAGATAAATTGATTTTCAGGCATTTTGTCGTGACCATTTCGACACGGTTTCTTTCAAGTCCAAAAGACTTATTACCAAACCATGACATCATTTTTCTTACCCAAATCTGAAGCATAATTCATTGTACGTATAGTTTCTGAATTCTAAACCATTTTGAGAATACATGTACCATGCATTTTTTTTTTTTACTAGCCTTTAGTTAAATTATTAAGTCCGGCCGGTTAACCATTATTAATGGATCTTAAAGGGTGCTTAACACCTTTCCGTTAGATTAATTGAACCCTGACCTAGATCTTTAAGTTAGTAGACCATAAAACGGAGTTAACTTTAGAAAATAACTTTAATGAACTTTAGGTGTCCTAATTCACCATAAATAATTAGGTGGTGACTCCTTAACTTTAATTAACTCCGGAATTACCGGAATGTTGTAAACCATTTTGACCCTGGTTAAAATGGGGTATAACAGCTTGGCGACTCTGCTGGGGAAATTTAGGTTCTAACCATAACGGATTTAGTTTAATTAGGCTTTATGTGCTAACTTAATTACTTTACTTGCTTTAAATTGCTTCACATGCTATAAATTGCTTGCGCGATATATTGTTTTGTTTGATATAAATTGTTTATGTGTTACTTGCTTTGATAAATTGTCATTCCGTTTCACTTTTCTCCTTTTCTGAAAATTTACACTATCACACATACACGCGAGGTGTGTTTTGCGCACCCGCAAATTTCTTTCAAAATTTCAAATTTTAGGAGGGTCGGCATACGCGCGGGGGTCCGAATTTTTTGTGTGACCGCGTAGCCTTCTCACTCGAGTTGTCCGCTCGGGAACCTTGCGTCTAGTGAACCCACTCTTAGTCAACCTAAAGTAGAGCTAAACCAACATCCTTTACTAGGAGCATACATTTCATGACCTGGTCATTGGGAGGTTTAATACCTGGTGTATTAATCCCATTAGATGACTTTACCCAAACATCCAAGTGGGTCCACGACCCCAAGTGACACTAATCATACTTTATGTACATGTTTGAAGGATAATTATGCCTAAATATTGACCATTTTCTCTAACTAATTAAACTTTAGGGAGGAGAGAACGACTAAATTTTTATGACAGGTATGAAGACCTTACATTGGAGTACGCCTCGATCAACAACGAATGAGAACCGACGACATCTCAAAATGGAGCCAAGAAGTTTAGACATGACAAATTTGTATCTACTTTACTTAGATTAGGAAGTACTTTATGTTGCATTCATTTGATATGTAATAAATATTACACTACTTTTGTACTTTATTTTAGGAAATAGAATTTAGCCAAGAGCAATGGGATGACGTATTACGGCACATTTTACCCTTCAAACAAACGTTAGGCCTACCTCTGGCACAAAGAGGTCACATGCATATTAGGACGCGTTATTGTTGTTTGATATACTTTTTTACATTTTGCTTGACAACTTATTTGCCTTTATTTGATTAATTATTTTCCACAAGACTTATTTGACTCTACGTGATCATGACTTTACTTATATATTTTAATATGAGACTAATATCATTTGCATTTTATGTTTCTTCCTTTTATTTTTTATTCACAAAAAGAGTTGATTCGTGTTGATATTCGAGCTGGCCGACCATCCTTACTTCACAAGGTCAAAGACGTCAACATTACCTCGACATAGTTGGGTTGTTCAAGGAAGGAAAACTACTATGTCTGATCTAGCCGCATCTATTTCAACTGGTTTGGAAAACATTGTGATCCCTAGTGATCCTCCTGAGACTTCCGAACATAGAACTACTATTCAACATGATGAACATATCGCCTGCCTGACTTAAGAGGTTGAGGATCTACGTGGAGAACTGAATCGAGTTAGGGACTTGACCAATTTGTCCATCACACTCCAAAGTCTGCCTCCTGAACCTAGAAATGTCGCACAAAATCAACCTCGTTTTCCATCACTTGAATCTCCAGTTCCTAAACATTTCCCTCCACAAAATAATGCACCTACCAACAACAACTTACCTCCAATCACCCTCGCAAATCCACCAAATCCATCATCCGTCTATACCTCTCCACAAAGTCAACCACCCACCTACACTACCTATGTTACTCCTAATTCACCACCCGTCAACCTACCAAGTCAATCGCTAGTTCACACTCCTTATGTTCCTTTATCCACTAACACTAATCCACCACCTACAACTACTCCTCTAAACCAACCAAACTAATTACCTATAAATACCAATTATAACACACCACCTCCAATCCAAAACATTCCCACCGTCCAAACTTATCCAACCCAGCATATACAAAGGGTACATTTTGACACTCCTAATGCGCAATATGTTCCTCACGGAGGATATACATCGAAACACAAGCCTTTACCAACCCTTGTGACGGTCGTGTTCCAACCCGAGTGGATCAATATAAGAAATGGAAAAGGATGCAAAAGCAAGGGATTGAGCAAGATGATATATTGTTAAAAGAGATCCACAATCTTAAAGAAGCAATGAGAAACCTTCAAGTTGCTAGAGGGAGCAAGAGTGTAGAATATGAAGATCTGTGTGTTCATACGACATTGATTTACCCGTGAGCTACAAGCGCGCTGAAATTTGATACATTTAATGGAGGCAAAATTTCATACTTTCGACCTCATAAGCATTTAAGGGCTTATTGTGACAAACTTGGTTGGAGTAGGTAGAGATCGAGTTAATATAAGGATGAAGCTATTCATAAGAAGCTTATCTGGTGAGGCTCTTACTTGGTATACGCAACAAGATGTCCATAAATGGCGTGTTTGGAGTGATATGGCACAATACTTCATGGACCAATTCAGTTTCAATACCGATATCACACCAGATAGAGTCTACATGACTAAGGTAACCAAGAAGTCAACCGAGTGGATTACCCTTGGTGAGTATGCGCTACGTTGGAGGTCGAGCGACCGGGGTTCAACCCCGATGAGTGATAGAGAAATGAAGACCTTACATTGCTACCTTCATTGAATGCCAAGCTGGCATATACTATAAGAAAATGATAGGCATGATAGGATAAAAGTTCACAGAAGTTGTCAGAATGGGAGAAGCCTTAGAAGAAGGAATCAAATCGGGAAAAATTCAGGATCTCACTCCCTTGCAAGCTGCAAGCAAAGCTATTCAATTTGGTTCTATCAGCGAGAACAAAAAAAAAAAAGATATAGGTGCAGTCATGAATATCCAAGGACGTAAGCCAAGCCAAGCCATTACATACCTTAACCATCCACAGCAACCTTTCTACCCTTACCAATATGCTGAACCCTACCAAGCTCCACTAACTCCTTACCCTGTCTACAATGCCCAAGCAAACTACTACCAACCCCGAGCACCTCCCTATCAAAACCCACGTCCATATTATTTGTTCAAGCTCCAACTTACCAAAATCGACCACATGCTACACCTAAAGCCCGTTCAAAACCTGAAATCAAAAATACCCGCAACTACACTCGATTCGCTGAACTCTTGGCTCAATTATTTGAAAAACTGAAAGCAGCAGGCATGATACAACCAATTGAAGGGAAAATTCCGGATCCTATTCCGAGATAGTTCGATAGTTGCAAGCGTTGTGCATATCATTCTGGAGTTGCTGGGCACGATACCGAAGATTGCTATGGTCTCAAAAACAAGATCGAAGCCTTAATCAAGGAAGGGGCAATTCAACTTACTGGGGCTCAGCCCAATGTGGACAACAACCCTCTACCTACTCATGAAAATGGTAATGTGAACATGATAATTGTTAAGGAAGATTGGGATTTGAAAGAAACCATCATGCCAATTGGAAAGGTGGAAAGGGGCACGTTATCAACCTTTGTCGCTCCCATGGAAACAGTCCAAAGACAAGCACCAATGAAGGTTACTTCTACAACTACTCTCAACACCGAGACACCGACCATCTGGGGTGCCGAACCAGGAGAGACTTTGAAGAATTGGACTTGTACACCGTCCCTGGTTCACCGGGAGTCTTGGTAGATTGAACATGTAGTGAACTTTTGAAATAGCATGATTTTAAAAATTGATGCCTGAATCGTGCCCCAAACTTTTGTTGCTCTGCCTCATCTTTTGGAAGCTTAATTGAAAAATCTATGAATGCATTTCTTATTTTCCTTAACTGTCTATTATTTGTTGTTTTCTATTTTATTTAGTATATAAATTATCAAATCTGCCAATTTTATGGTTGTGACATATAATGAAACGAACGAATAAATTTTATGTGCCGAACACGATTATGAAGAACTGAAAGATAAGAAACATCTCGAGAAAATAACAGAGAAATTCAAAGGACAAAACAAGATTCCACTTGGAAGAAATTGAAATAGCCGATAGATAATGACACAAGCATGAAGGCTATCAATTCAAGAAGAAATCAAAGGACGACATTAGATTAGATTGCTTAGTTTGCAACCTTTCCTTTAATGTAATTACGAACTGCGCTGACCTGATTCCCTTGGTGGGATACGTAGGCAACCCACATAGGGGTCGGTTGCATTATAGCAGAAAATCCAAAAATCCTTATTATTTGTATATAAGGAGAACTACGCCTGACCTGCTTTCCTTGGCGGGATACCTAGGAAATCCACATCGGGTTCGATCCTTTTATTAGAAATTTTTTTAAACCATTTTTGTGTACCTTACGAACTACGTTCTGACCTGATTCCCTTGGCAGGATACGTAGGCAACCTACATACGGTTCCGTCACACCACAACATAAGTTTAGTGTACCCTCCCAAAGTCAAAACTGGGGCAGATTTTGGAAAGATATAGACAAGAGAATGGTTGGACATCGACAAGATTATGGCTACCAGACAGGAAGTATTATAGACAAATGACGTTTCAATTGTTTCGGAAGTGTCACAATCTAAAAGTTGGCAGAAATTTTTACAACATATATACGTATATTACCATATATATCTTTCCTTACATATATATCTTTCAAATGATACATTTTCTTTCAATTGTTTTCACTACTATTCATCTACCAAGGCTTGAACGAAGATCACAAGGTCCAAACAAACAAGACGAATGGAGCACCAACAACGTCAAGCTTCGAGTCAACACGAATCAATTCCCCCCTCCCAAACTAAGAATTTTTCTTTGAGTGCAGGAATAAAAAGACCGCGAGATCAATAGCCAAGTCTATCAATCATAGCCGAAAAGCGTCATTTGGCTCGTCGTGGCGTCGCCTTAAAAGACAAACGGCTTTATTTCTAACTTTATCTTTAATTTTATTTTTTATCAAAACAACTTTATGACTTTATTAACAAATACATCTATTTTTGCAGGTTGTCGAGATCAAAGGCGAATTAACATCAAGATTATATGTCGAAGATCAAAGACGTCATTAATTTGGCCTGTCACGATCTCATCAACATCATTAGCCGAGCGAACTGACTCTTGCTTTACTCTCCATTTTATTATTTATTTTAACTACTTTAATGACTTTACCTTAAATTTTGTAGAAATCAACGTCACACTCTGAGGGAAACTATAGAAGTTAGGATCGTCTGCCTTTAATAGGACATTTAGGCCCATCCGCCTTCAATAGGATATTTGGGTTCGTCCACCCTAAAATAGGACATATCGGGTTCGTCCACCCTAAAATAGGACATTTCGGGTCCATCCACCCTAAAATAGGATATATCGGGTTCGTCCACCCTAAAATAAGACATTTCGGGTCTATCCACCCTAAAATAGGATATATTCAGTCATTCGCCCTTAAATGGAACATGTCGGGTTCATCCGCCCTCGAATAGGATACTTTATGACTTTATTGATGACTTTACTCTAAAATTTACAGGAATCATCATCAGGTTCCCGAAGACAACCGGAGACATCATGTGGCTATACAGCCTCTTCTACATAAGCCAAACGGCTACACTCTTAATTTGCTCTATACTTTATCAATTATTTTATCATTGACTCTACCAACTTTAACGACTTTACCTCGAATTTTACAGACATCATTAACCATCGAGTCCCAAAAAATAACCGAAGACGTCATTCATCATCAAGTCCCCGAAGACAACCGGAGACATTATTTGGCTATACAAAATTTCTCGTCGCATAAGTCAAACGGCTACACTCTTACTTTACTCTCTACATTGTCAATTACTTTATCATTCACTTTACCTACTTTAACGACTTTACCTTAAATTTTATAGACATCATTTATCATCGAGTCCGGAAAGACAGTCGGAGGCCTCTTTTATCATTAAAGTCTCCAAAGACAACTGGAGATATTATTAGATCTTCTGCATAAACATCACTCATCATTCTGAAGACAATCAGAGACAATATTTGGCCACACGGCCTCGTCATTTCATAAGCCACACAGCTTCATCCTCATCTTTATACACATATTATTATCATTTTATTCTATTTTACGCTTTTCACTTTACTCCAAACTCTACTAATGACTTTAATATGAATTTCAGATGAATTTCAGGTAACTTTGCCTGAGACATTACAAACATCATTCGTTGAGCAAACCACATCAAGATTCCAGTTTGAAAATAGAGACATCACTTCGACTCATCAAATTTTCATTTTCCTAGCCATAGGCTCTACATTTATCTCACTTTATATTTCATTTTACATTGTACTTTATCTTACTTCATTTGCTAAATACTTTACCTTAAGTTTTGACAGAAAATAAAATCCACATATATTAATTACAATAGATGCAGCGCAACGTGGAACTCTCTCTTAGGCAGTGAACTGGGGTAATATACTGAAGAGGAATATCAAACTCACAAGCAAAGGCCACGGATCTACTCTAGAACTCAACTCCGCCTACGTCCTCAAGCACGTGATACGTAGGTATCCAAATTTTTCTTTCATATCCACCACTAAAACTCTACTCACTCAACTCTTTTCACAATCTTATATCCCCTTTCTATATCCCAGTGTCACCATAACTTAACACTGGCGCAATTTTTGAGAATCTGCATCGTGTCTAGTAGAGTCCTACTTATGGGTATGTTGCGCGCCACGCTTATAATTAGGAGGCTATAAGCATATGCTCCATTCTCGAACATTCTTGTCACATGTCTTCAACCCCTTGAGGCTACAAATCCTATAGTAGTACGCTTCTCAAATTCGAACCACATGCCTTTTACGCTCAAAAGTTTGGTCATACCTATATACAAAATACAACTCATCTAACACCTTACCAACTCATCCAACAACTCAATACTCCACCAATTTTCACAACACCCTAGTCTCGCCATAATTCAACACTGGGGCAAAAAGCAGCATAGACATTGACCTCGCTTCTCTCGAACTACATATGACCTAATTCTCATGGAACCCGAGATATGTAGGCAACTAGAAACCGGGGTTCGGCCATAATATTTCCAACATCCCTTCTACCCCATAATTTTCCAACATTCCTTCCATCCCATAATCTTTCAGCATTCCTTCCATCCTATAATTTTTTCCAAACATCCCTTCTACGCCCATAATATTTTCAACATCCCTTCTACTCCATAATTTTTCAACATTCCTTCCATCCCATAATCTTCCAGCATTCCTTCCATCCCATAATTTTTTCCAAACATCCCTTCTACCCCCATAATCTTTTCCACCATTTCTTCTAACCCATATTTTCTCAAGTTCTTCCAAGTTCATATCTATTGGTCGGGACAAAATTGGCTACTACGTCAACTTCTTCACCCGAAAACTCTTACATCGTCTTCGATCGAAGAGGGGAAAGCTGTTGACACCCAATTTTGTCCCTCCTTTATTCCAATTCATTTTTCTTGAGCTTCTAATAATTATTAATAAACTAAATATCTTATTTTTCACCTTAACTTATCACTATTGCTACTACTACTATATAATTATTGTTAGAAACTGTTACTTTATTAATACCTCGTATATTCCTACTTACTCATTACGTATTAATAAGAAGATGTAACCTATATAATATTCTCACTCTGTTATTACCTTACTTACATTTTATTAGATTACACCTTATTAATGCTAATTGCTAAATTATTATTATCACACACACACACACACACACACATATATATATAGTATTTTGCTAATACAAAGAAGCTCAAAGGAAATAAATTTGAAGAAAGGATAACAACAAAGTTCAGCCATGTAAAGCCCATTGCTACACCTAGTTAAATAACCAAAACCCACCAGAAAATCGGTCCAAAGCAGCCCAAAATTGGTCCTAAAATCCACTTGGATTGAGGCCCAATTCGGATAATACCAGCCTAACCCAAAAATATACACACATTTTAACATCTTTTCCAATTGCTCTAAACCTAATTCCAAAATGAGCAGCAGCACCCTCACTCAGTTTCTCCCTCTTCCATTTTTATGCATAAACTCAACTTTCTCAGCAATGGCAGACTTTGCCCATCCTATTTTCGTGCAAGCCTCGATTCAGCTAACACAATTGGAAAAAAGTGCTTTATTTTTAATTTTTGGTTTACTTTGCAGAGAGAATCAAAGAGCAGAGATTTAATCTCAAACCCGTGACACCCTTCTCTGCACATTCAAACAGCTATTCATTTCAAAATCCCGCCTAAAATACCACTGCACAAACCCTAACTTTCTCCTACATATACTCATTAAATCCTCAGCCGCAACCCACAGGGGGCGTTTTTGGGGGGGAATATCCAAAAAACAGACCTTCAACAACTTGGAACATCATTAAAATCTTACCATACACAACATTTCATCTTTTACTACTTTAAACTTTGGGATCTTTTAAACTTTTCATTCGTCGAGGTTAGAATCTATTCGTAACAAGAGAGTAGATTCGAGGCTGACGCCCCGTTCGCTGCACCACAAAAAGGTTAGATCTAAACTAATACTTAAAATTTTCATTTAATAGTTCATTGTGTTTGCCGTGCTATAGTTGGAATCTGTAAATTGACTAGAGATTCTGGTTTTTGGTTAGTTGTTAGAGACCATGAGTTAGATTTTTACATTATATGTATATAGTTCATAATCTAAGAATTATGTTCTGGCCATATTGTATTTAAAACCATACTAACAAGGTATTTATGTATTAGTTTTGGATATCATGTTCGTGAGCCATATCATTTTCCTTGCCCAACATTAAAATGAGATACCCGTAGTTGTTAAGCCTGGTAGATTTTGTTTTATAACCCATGGAGTCTCAAGTTAGAATTAACAAGTTGAAATATTGTTCACGGCTTGGAGAGTAATAACGACATAATTCCTTGCATATCATCTATCCAAGTATTGTTGTAAAAAGGGATATGTGTAGGGTTGTCTGAATATGAATTCTAGTGTCTTTCATCTATTTTATTTGCCCATATTTGGAGCTATGTCGTGATAGGCAGAAGTTAGATTACTGTAAAAGAGACTTTGATATAATGACTATGTGGTTGTCTTATTTATTTGGTACGCTATTAAGGTTGTCTCACTCTTTCTAATTCTTAATCCCTTCTTTTGTTTTGACATGTACACCGGAGCCGAAGAGTTTTAATTTGAGACTCAACGACGCCGCTTATGAGAGCCTTAAGGAGTCTTGTTTTCAGACTCAACGTCGTTGCTAGACTCGAACCTCAACCTCTTTCGAAACCATCCGAACAGAAACTCGAAAGAGAGCAAAGAAATCACCTTTGCATTACTTTATTTTTGCCAATTAATTAATTTCCTTGTATGTGTTATCTTTTTTTTTTTTTTTTTTTTTTGATATCTTGCTTAATACTCCCGAACATTGTGTTTAGTCGAAACTAGTTTGTTTGATCACATAGGTATTTGTCTCTAGTTAATGCTTTGAAACCAACGACTAAAACTTATAAGACTCTCTATTTGCTAACCAGATATTTTTAAATCTAAAATGATTTATAGTTTAGGTCAAACTTTGGGCTCAAACTAGTTCTCCCGAAGCACCGAAAATAAGCATTTTATAAGTTTTTCTCAAAATCCTTTCTTCACAAATAATTAGATTTCAAAAACACTCATAGTCATTTTTTTAAAGAAAAGAGAAGAAAATATTCAAGTTGAAATTTTGAGATAAATTGATTTTCAGGCATTTTGTCGTGACCATTTCGACACAGTTTCTTTCAAGTCCAAAAGACTTACTACCAAACCATGACACCATTTTTCTTACCCAAATCTGAAGCATATTTCATTGTACTTATAGTTTTGAATTCTAAACCATTTTGAGAATACATGTACCATGCATTTTTTTTTACTAGCCTTTAGTTAAAATATTAAGTCCGGCCGGTTAACCATTATTAATGGATTTTAAAGGGTGCTTAACACCTTCCCTTTAGATTAATTGAACCCTAACCTAGATCTTTAAGTTAGTAGACCTTAAAACGGAGTTAACTTTAGAAAATAACTTTAATGAATTTTAGGTGTCCTAATTCACTATAAATAATTAGGTGGCGACTCCTTAACTTTAATTAACCCCGAAATTACCGGAATGTTGTAAACCATTTTGACCCTGGTTAAAATGGGGTATAACGGGAAGAAGGATTGGAGAGCCAACATAAGTACGGAAGATATTGAGGTAAAATTGAGACGAATGTTTAATCAATTAATTAATCAAGTTTCTTAACTTTAACAAAGTAAATTATAACTTGAAATCGATGATTAAATATACGTACTTAAGTAAAAAAACTTATTTTTTATATTAATTGATTTTTAAATTAATAAAATAGACATAACAACACTTAGAATTATATGTAAAATATATAATATGAATTAGGATATTTTGCCAATTGATATGGAAAAATAGCACCAAAATTATTTAGAAAATATTTTTGACTATATAAAATAGTTATTTCACTATGTTTTGAAATTCAAGAAGCTTGACTAGTTAATAAAAATATGGAGGGTCAAAATTAGGTGTAAACGAAGTGCTTAGTAGCAATCGGCGGCCTTTCTTCTTTTACTTCATATAGCTTTTCGTCTCCTTGATAGCTGGAAGGTCACACACATATGCAAAAAAGTTCTACGTTGCCATTTTTTCCCGTGCTTGTTGTTGTAGTATAATTAGTTTAGTGTACGTTCGTTGCACGTGTAATTCATGGCCGTCAACAACATATTATATATAATATGATCGAATTATGTAAAATAGCAATTGGCATTAAAATATATGCAACATTTATTTAAATGATAAAAATAATGTTAAATGCAGATGCAATGGTTGAATTTAGAATATATTGGATATCATCTTCACTTGTCATAGTACTCAATTTATGTTTTTTTATAGTATTTATTGTTATAGATATTTTATTGTATGTGATAATAATATCTCTCTCCCCCGATTTCACTTTATGAAACACAATTACTATTTCGAAAGTCAAAAAAGGCTTTCTTTGACGACATTTTCTTGCAAAAAGTTTTATTTTTAAAAAATTGTTAGCTATTGCGAGTTAAAACATGTTGCAGCAATTGTACAATCCAATATTAAGAATTATTTGACCCTGTGTTTTATCGTTTGAAGCATCCAAGTTCTTAGTAATATGATTGGTACATCTTTTTTCATAAGTGGATGACCAATTTGTAGTTTTAGCTGAATTTGGTTTATAAATATTTGACTTATAAAAACATTTGTATTTCCCAACCACGTACATAAATAAGACTAAAAATAATTATTAGCAATTTTGACCAGCTTATAAACTTCTCCAAACACCCTCTCATTGCTAAGGGCCTTCGTGCTTTTACATTAACAAGATTGCTCGTGTGCATTCCAAAACTCATAGGTTTCAATTGCATCAAGCTCACCTTCTTTTGCTTTCTTTATCAAATCAGGCCACATCTACCGTAACCAAACAAAAACTATATCAAGTTTACAAATAAAAAAGAAATTAATAAAGCAAAAAACACACAGTCATTTGTAATAGCAATACAAATTCAGAAGAAAAAAAAAAACTAATTAAGGTTTACCTCGGAAGCTTCCATCATGAGAAACTTGATGTGCATGAATAGAACTAATAATGAATAACAGAAAAAGTAAAAATAAACGACTCTTGAAAGAAGCCATGATAGTGATGAGCAAAAAACTGGGAATAAAACCTAAGTACTGATCTGTGTTTCTTTACAGGAGTATATATAAGATTAAACAAGTTGCAATTTTGTTCGAACTCAAATTTAATTCAGACAGTTTATGAGCGGTTAGGAATATGATTTGCTTTTAATAAAAAAAAACAATTTATATTAGAAAAATTAGGATTCTAATATACTATTTATCTTTATCCTACAACCATATATACCTACTTAGATAATCCTACAGAAAATTTAACGGCACTTTAATAAATTTATTTTTGATATAAATTTGGATAAGATCACATTATAAGGAAATAGTATTTTATCAAACTTCTAATTAAGTTACCTATCATGATAAAAAGTCAAGAAGGAAAGATTATCCATCAAACAACTAACTCTTACGACTCTTAGGAATAAGTAAACAATATAAATTTAAACCTAAATATTATGAATATTAAATAATTACACATATATCTAATGTGAAAAATAGTAAATGACAATTTTTTCTATTGTGAAATCTTTTAATGAAGGGTAAAAAGTTTAATCAACATTTCTAAGGTCCGTCGTGCTTTTAATATAATATAGATATTCTTAAATGACATAAACTTTTAACTTCACATAGTAATATTATTATTTATATTAGTAAGATGTAATTTAAATAATTAAGATGCAAGACTTGTATTTATGATATATTACCTTTAACATTGTTGTAAAAAACTAGATTTACTAATATGAAGATTTAAGTAGTTTAATTTAAAATTCTAAAATATTTTTTACTGTTGAAGAGTAGACGATCTTTCTTTCTTTCCTTTTTACAATTTTTTTGTACTTTTTTTTTTCCACAAACTTTAATATTGCCTAAACTAAAATAAAATTATAAAATTCACTATCAAAACTTTTGGGGCCTCATAATTTCGAGGGCTAAATCTTGGCTTTACTAGCCACCCGTCCACCCCTCGCATTCTCAATCAAATTTTATAGAGAATTAAGATAAGACAATAATGACAGGAACAATAAAGAAAATGAATGTGTCATTCAGTTACCAAATATGAATGAAGCTAGTTGAACAACACGTTTGTGGGGCAGTAATCGCAATGGAACTGGTGGCCAAAATCAAAATATATTAAAAGACCTTTAAACTTCTTTAATAAAATCCATATAATATCGAGACACAAAAAAAAAAAACTACGTGATTTTGATCTAGTAGTGAGAGAGCAATGAATGATGTGTAGGCTAGACGCATGTCATGTTATTAGACTCTTTCCTATACAAATTATGGTATTAAGTGAAAATGTTAAAGAAGTGAGTCCATATTCATCAAGTTTTGAATCTTGCGAGACTTGCTTCAGAGACTTCTTAGTTAAAAAAAGATGTGACGCAAACAAACTTGCTTTTTGAATGATTCAATCATGTGGAAAAAAGAATATGAGTTGAAATTTAAAAGTGAAATCTTGAGAAATATGAGAAAATTTGATACATAGAGGAAGAAAAAGGGGAATCGATGAGAAATAAATATATTATTTTAAAATCAACCTAAAAGAGCTAGTACAATCTATCAAAAGATGAAAGCAAAGAATCACCCCTCATTCTATTGCTTAACCCCTCTTTATTCATTTCTCTTATCGTTTATAATCATAAAAAGCGACTTTCATATAGAACATACTACTTATATACCGTAGGCCCTTTGGGCTATCAAAATAATAATAATATACATAGGCTTTCATTTACATAATGACTATGGGACCATACTATCCACACATACGTATCTACGAGCCTCTACTAGAACACTGAACATATGGACGGGACAGGACCCCGCCGTGCCCAAAATACATGTACACAAAATCATGTCTCAAAATAGCACCTCCGGAATAAAGGAGGGCTTCCGCAACACCTTGCTAGCTACTGAGAATCTGCACCGTCTCCTCGTCTACCTGTGGGCATGAACACAGCGTCCAAAGAGAAGGACGTCAGTACGAATATTGTACTGAGTATGTAAAGCATGAGCAGTAATGATGGAGAAATATAACGGTAATAAATGAAATATCATAAGATGGGAGACATTAACATTCTCTTCATAGTACTTACCTGCTTTTCGTAGGGACGTTCCCTGTTCTATTTCGTACTCGTATACATACATTCATATCTTTTACTTACTTACCTTTCATATCTATTCTCTTGTCATACTCATGCTCGTATCCCGTGCTTTGCATATACGTAGCCCTTACTCAGCACTTACATGGTATTAGCATATCCGTGCTCTAATCGCTGTCATATACATAGCATACTCGTACTCGTAAAGATGTCATATACTTATCTCGTTCGTACTCACATGGACGTGATGCATATGGCATAATCATACATGTAACATAATCATACTCATGAAAATATCATACATGTGTCATAATCGTATTCATATAGGACGTTATCATTCGTACTCGTACTCATATAGATTAGCATCATTCGTACTCGGCCCCTTCGGCTCGATGGGATCGCTAACATACGTACTCGGCCCTCTTGGCTCGATGGCATTACTGGTATACGTACTCGGCCCTCTTGGGCTCGATGGGATCCCCGGTACGCGTACTCGGCCCTCTTGGGCTCGATAGGCTTAGCAGCATACGTACTCGGCCCCCATGGGCTCGATAGACTTGATGGCATTCGTACTCGGCCCTCTTGGGCTCGATACATACATATATACATATATATCACATAGGGTATCATGACCTTAACATATCTAGTCATCATCTTGCATTCATCATAAACATACATACATTTATCATAATGTCGCGTCTATTTATACACATTTGATCATTATCTGTATTCGGCCTCATAGGCTCGACAACATATCGTATTCGGCCACGAAGGCTCGATCACATCACATACATCTCATATCGTACATGCATCATCATATCGTCATAATACATATATTTGTGCATAGACACCCTATACTTCATATACTTGTCATCATACATTATCGTAGGTTCATCGCTATCATTTATTTCATGAACATATTATTCTTTCATCTTTAATCGAGTCATAATCGCATCGTAAGCATATCATATTTTGGCATTCTTACATCACATGCACTATACCTATCCTTAACACATACATTTGAACTCAAGACGTCTACATTTATATCGGGGTGACATACGGTCGTGGACCCCGACTCCGTTATGGAACATTCTTACGTATTCGCCTCACCTTAAAGGAACAAGCATAAGGTGAGTGGCATAATGATCAATGCCATTAGATTACATATATATATTAGCGTCTTAGGAGCATCATACCATAGACTATAGCATCTCTAGTCTTTAGCTTACTACCATCATTATCGTTATCATGCTCATAGCTTATCTCTTATCTCGTATGGCTATCCATGAGCGAGGGCTCCTGACTTTCTTGAAGATGGAACATTCGTAGTAAGGAGGAATTTCATGCCATAGAAGTCATGCCTTAGAAAGAGAGGGCTAAGCTTTACATACCTTTGTCGTTTAGCTTATCCTATTGCTTGCTCGTTCTCCTTTAATGCTCTCGTTTACCTTCAATGGAATTCGTATCAACATTAGCTATATAATCGTGGAATCATACTTACTAAGGCTGTAGAAATTTGGGCAGCATCTCCTTTGTTTATACTACTTTCCGCCATATTCCATATCAACTCCCAACATTCACAACAACAATCATAATACCATACTCAACAATCGTCACTCATTTATGTTATTCACATTTCCCAATTCTACTCTAATTCTTCAAAATCATGACTAAGCCCATTACCACATTCTTTCATGTCCAATGCTCATTTCATGCTCTAGATATCATTTATAACGCATTTATAATCTCTACATATCCATTTTCGTGATTCATTTCAACTACCAATTCAAGATGACATTATTCTTCCATATCTAACCCATTTCATATTCTTTTGTAATCCAAGTGTTTCAACTTTATAATACTCTTAACATTATGAAAATACTATAAAACATACCTTGGATGATGGAGGAACAAGCCTTAGATGATAATACACCCTTTGCACAAAACCCTAGTTTCACCTCCCTTGGATTCTCTTGATTTAGATGATTTCCATGAGGTTTCCTTCACTTGATTCACTTGATTTCTTGTTGTTGATCTTTGATTTCTATGGTTTTCTTGTGGGTGAGATACTTGGAAGGTTCTAGAGGTGTGGAGAGGGTGGAAGTCGTGTATGGAAATGAATAAAATGAAGTGGGCATCACTTATATAAACTTAGAACATTTCGGTTGGGACTTCGGGACTTCCACGGACGGTTCCACGGTCCGTGGAACCCAATGTTGGTCGTGGAACTGGTCGTGGTTCACGACCAGCCGTACCTCTCTCTCGCTGCCCATTCCACGAACCATTCCACGGTCCGTGGAATATTATATGGGCCGTGGAAGTGGTCGTGGAAATCATCGCTTCCGCCAAAGTTGTTCCCGTCGTTTCGTTCGATCTCCGATCCTTATGGAACCTTCTCAACACTTGTTTATCACTTCATTAACAATCTAGGAGACATTATAACTCTCCTCCACAACATACCTAAGGCATCATTAACTCAATACCCGTAGTTTCGTCCAACGCACTAACTTATAACATCGATTCCCTTAACAACTTTCTCACTTTACTCGGATGTCTTTGGAAATCTTAATTAGGACTACCAATTTCTCTTCCTTGCTCATCTAACCCTCATATTCATCACGCCCTTCGTGAGTCTACTCACTTGTACGCCAAGGGAAATTTTCCAAGGTGTAACATTCTTCCCCCCTTTTGGAACATTCGTCCTCGAATGTTAAGTCGTCGGGGATTCTAGAAAAATTTCGCCAGAGTTTCCCCTGTAATATGGCACTATCACCCTGTCACAACAGCCCATAATATCATTGCCTCACAGGGCCACAATACAATCAACAATGTAGATTGGCCATACACGACCCATACGCATAAAAGAAAAGCATACATACCTTATCATCCCGGTGTTCCTCATATAACTCTTCCGGGCTGAAATAAGTGCAGATTATCTCGTGGGGTCCATTATTTTGTTACACAAATAGAGGGGACATAATATCTGAGTAATGATGGAAATAGGGGTATTCGGACATTCTAATTATTACACTTCATTTAATGCATTCCCTTTTTCTTACCCCATAATGACATCAAATCTTACATGGTTTGCAACTCTATCTCGCTGGGTTTCCTTAGCGAAGTATAATTGCTTGCAATCACATCACCGCTCTTTGGTTGACTCGTGTGCGTATACACCTATACACATACAGATATCCACATCCTTACACATATTTGTGTTCATAGCCATATCTCTATTCATGATCACGTTCATTTACATACTCATATTCATCGCATTTCTATATTCGTAACACATTTGTAGTCAGATTCGTATCGTTCACATATCATATATATCACACATGCGTAACATACTCGTACTCATGTTGATTTCGTATACGTAGCATCCATATAACATTTGCATAACATACCCGACTATAAAGAATCGGTACTTCACATACTTGGCCCGGCAAAGGCCCAGGGTCATCCGTACCTAACTATAGTGGTGCGTGCTCATCATCATGTATACATATACATATACATATATTATATTTTACCCGGTCATGTAAACTTGGGTTTCTATAATAGCCTTACATAGGCACATATACATATAAAGTCGTAGGCACATGTTATCATTGTCACTATCACCGTTTTATCATGTCTATCTGACACGTCTTGGGGTCTATTGTTAACTTTCTACACTTGCGTTCCTTTTTCTCGCTTCCCCCCTTTTAGGGCTTTGCCTATACCATTTTTAAGTTCAAAGTTTTGTCTGCAACTCCCTAATTCGTATACCTCTTACTATACTGCATCTTATTCATGTTGTTTCTGATGATCCATGGCTACGATAATCTATATGTGGAGGCTTAACATACTCGTGTCTTCCCTCTTCTCTTTACCCTATACATAAGTAGCATCTTATAGTCGTGACTCATCGTCATCACTATCTTGGAAGTTTTACTCTTCACACCTTACTTCCTTAAACTTGGGCATCATAGTACCACATATCATTCTTTCCCTATTACCGTCGCTACATAATATAACTTCTCAATTTGTACTTGCTCATTGCTACAGTTATTTATTCTTCCTTTAGCACATAATCAAAATGTAGATATACCTGTGACGGCATCGGGGGGTGACTCTGGATCTTGTCGTTCAACCAATGCATACATACGATGCCGAGGACCACTCGAATTGGACGCTCTCCCCCTGCCTTTACCCCGCACTGCTAGTGTCTGGGAGTCTTGTCTCGAGGGGCGCATAGATGACGAAGATCCGGCTGCGGATCCCGTGGGCTGGACCGCACGCCTGCCGCCTCGAAATGGGCACTCTCTCATAATATGACCTGACTGGCCACAACTATAGCAAACATCCGACCCCACTCGACATGGTCCCCAATGTCGCTTACCGCACCGGGTACATTGTGATATGGATGATCTCGTCTGGCCCGAATCACTTCTATACCGTAAGCCCGACTCTCTGAAACTCTGACTTGGTCCGGAATGAATGGAGTAATCGGACCCCTGGCCTGAGTGTCCAGAATATGACTTTCTCGATCTTCCTCTATAGCCGCTATCGGCACCCATGGATCTGGCCCTCTTACCTTGCCCCTGGTCAACTCCACGTTCATCCCTTTGCGGCTGTTGTTGCTCTTCTAAATTTTGGGCATGGGCTTGAATGCGAGAAATATCCATCCCGTCTTGCAATGAAGCCGTTAAACATTCTTGATATAAATGTGGCCCTAAGCCGCTCACAAACCGGTACACTCTGTCCCCCATGTCAGCCACCATGGTTGGAGCATATCTAGCCAACGAATTAAACTGAAGGCTATACTCTCGGGCACTCATATTGCCTTGCTTTAGATTTAGGAACCTATCCGCTCTAGCTCGGCGGACCTCGGGCGGCAAATAGTGGCGGGTGAAGGCATCTACAAATTCTAGCCAAACCGGAGGGGGCGCATTCTCTTTCCTTGACGATCTCCAATTGTTATACCATAGAACTGCCACATCCCGGAGTCTATAAGATGCTAACTCCACTGATTCGGTTTCAGAGGCATGAATAATCCTCAATGTTCTCAACATTTCATCAATAAAACTTTGAGGGTCTTCATCCGGCTTCGACCCGAAAAACTCCGGGGGTTCAAACTCATAAAATCACGGGCTCTAGTATTAGCCGAACAATCACTCGGGCCCATATTCCCCGGCCGCTGCGCTTGGGCGGCAACTAACTGTGTCAATAAGTTAATGGCCTCGGCCACTTGTTGGCCTGAAGTAGATGGTGGAGGAACTGTAGGCATAGGAGCTGGAGCTGAAGCCCCTTCTTGCTCTTCCGTAATGGGCGGAGTGGTGGAGGCATTAGACGGAACCTCATCATGTGATTCGCCCTCATCTATATTCACAGACGGCTCTATTTCTGCCCGCCTCTTCATCGTAGTCTCGCCCCTCTGGGCGGCTTTAGCTTTCCCTTTTGGCGGCATTTCTGAAATCACAACATATTCATTAGGGAGGAATTTCATCTTATACTTGGCTCTATCGCACGATCTCATATGAAGAAAGATGGTCATTTTTCCTAAATGCCCCGTAGCCTCTTGTTTATCAGCGTGGCGCGCAACACACCATAAACAAGACTCTACTAGACACGGCTCGTAGACACTTCCTAGGACTGAACTGCTCTGATACCACTTTGTCACGACCCGACCTACGGGCCGCGACGGGTACCCGAGGCTGACCACCGAGCACCCCTCATTCTATTGCTTAACCTGTCTTTATTCATTTCTCTTATCGTTTATAATCATAAAAAGCGACTTTCATATAGAACATACTACTTATATACCGTAGGCCCTTTGGGCTATCAAAATAATAATAATATACATAGGCTTTCATTTACATAATGACTATGGGACCATACTATCCACACATACGTATCTACGAGCCTCTACTAGAACACTGAACATATGGACGGGACAGGACCCCGCCGTGCCCAAAATACATGTACACAAAATCATGTCTCAAAATAGCACCTCCGGAATAAAGGAGGGCTTCCGCAACACCGTCGCTAGCTACCGAGAATCTCGCTAGCTCCGAGAATCCGCACCGTCTCCTCGTCTATCTCTCGACGTGGGCATGAACACGGCGTCCAAAGAGAAGGACGTCGGTACGAATATTATATATACATATGGAATATGTAAAGCATGAGCTTGAGAAATAATGATGGAGAAATATAACGGTAATAAATATAAATATCATAAGATGGGAGACATTAACATTCTCTTCATAGTACTTACCGCTTTTCGTAGGGACGTTCTATCTTGTTTTTCGTTCTATTTCGTACTCGTATACATACATTCATATCTTTTACTTACTTACCTTTCATATCTATTCTCTTGTCATACTCATGCTCGTATCCCGTGCTTTGCATATACGTAGCCCTTATAGTTTCTTGAAATTGTAAGCATTTACATGGTATTAGCATATCCGTGCTCTAATCGCTTATTGTCGTCATATACATAGCATACTCGTACTCGTAAAGATGTCATATACTTATCTCGTTCGTACTCACATGGACGTGATGCATATGGCATAATCATACATGTAACATAATCATACTCATGAAAATATCATACATGTGTCATAATCGTATTCATATAGGACGTTATCATTCGTACTCGTACTCATATAGATTAGCATCATTCGTACTCGGCCCTTCGGCTCGATGGGGATCGCTAACATACGTACTCGGCCCTCTTGGCTCGATGGCATTACGGTATACGTACTCGGCCCTCTTGGGCTCGATGGGATCCCCGGTATGCGCGTACTCGGCCCTCTTGGGCTCGATAGGCTTAGCAAAGATACGTACTCGGCCCCCATGGGCTCGATAGACTTGATGGCATTCGTACTCGGCCCTCTTGGGCTCGATACATACATATATACATATATATCACATAGGGTATCATGACCTTAACATATCTAGTCATCATCTTGCATTCATCATAAACATACATACATTTATCATAATGTCGCGTCTATTTATACACATTTGATCATTATCTGTATTCGGCCTCATAGGCTCGACAACATATCGTATTCGGCCACGAAGGCTCGATCACATCACATACATCTCATATCGTACATGCATCATCATATCGTCATAATATATACATATATTTGTGCATAGACACCCATATACTTCATATACTTGTCATCATACATTATCGTAGGTTCATCGCTATCATTTATTTCATGAACATATTATTCTTTCATCTTTAATCGAGTCATAATCGCATCGTAAGCATATCATATTTTGGCATTCTTACATCACATGCACTATACCTATCCTTAACACATACATTTGAACTCAAGACGTCTACATTTATATCGGGGTGACATACGGTCGTGGACCCCGACTCCGTTATGGAACATTCTTACGTATTCTGCCTCACCTTAAAGGAACAAGCATAAGGTGAGTGGCATAATGATCAATGCCATTAGATTACATATATAGCGTCATTAGCGTCTTAGGAGCATCATACCATAGACTATAGCATCTCTAGTCTTTAGCTTACTACCATCATTATCGTTATCATGCTCATAGCTTATCTCTTATCTCGTATGGCTATCCATGAGCGAGGGCTCCTGACTTTCTTGAAGATGGAACATTCGTAGTAAGGAGGAATTTCATGCCATAGAAGTCATGCCTTAGAAAGAGAGGGCTAAGCTTTACATACCTTTGTCGTTTAGCTTATCCTATTGCTTGCTCGTTCTCCTTTAATGCTCTCGTTTACCTTCAATGGAATTCGTATCAACATTAGCTATATAATCGTGGAATCATACTTACTAAGGCTGTAGAAATTTGGGCAGCATCTCCTTTGTTTATACTACTTTCCGCCATATTCCATATCAACTCCCAACATTCACAACAACAATCATAATACCATACTCAACAATCGTCACTCATTTATGTTATTCACATTTCCCAATTCTACTCTAATTCTTCAAAATCATGACTAAGCCCATTACCACATTCTTTCATGTCCAATGCTCATTTCATGCTCTAGATATCATTTATAACGCATTTATAATCTCTACATATCCATTTTCGTGATTCATTTCAACTACCAATTCAAGATGACATTATTCTTCCATATCTAACCCATTTCATGTATTCTTTTGTAATCCAAGTGTTTCAACTTTATAATACTCTTAACATTATGAAAATACTATAAAACATACCTTGGATGATGGAGGAACAAGCCTTAGATGATAATACACCCTTTGCACAAAACCCTAGTTTCACCTCCCTTGGATTCTCTTGATTTAGATGATTTCCATGAGGTTTCCTTCACTTGATTCACTTGATTTCTTGTTGTTGATCTTTGATTTCTATGGTTTTCTTGTGGGTGAGATACTTGGAAGGTTCTAGAGGTGTGGAGAGGGTGGAAGTCGTGTATGGAAATGAATAAAATGAAGTGGGCATCACTTATATAAACTTAGAACATTTCGGTTTGTCGGGACTTCCACGGACGGTTCCACGGTCCGTGGAACCCAATGTTGGTCGTGGAACTGGTCGTGGTTCACGACCAGCCAGACCTCTCTTCTGCTGCCCATTCCACGAACCATTCCACGGTCCGTGGAATATTATATGGGCCGTGGAAGTGGTCGTGGAAATCACTGCTTCCGCCAAAGTTGTTCCCGTCGTTTCGTTCGATCTCCGATCCTTATGGAACCTTCTCAACACTTGTTTATCACTTCATTAACAATCTAGGAGACATTATAACTCTCCTCCACAACATACCTAAGGCATCATTAACTCAATACCCGTAGTTTCGTCCAACGCACTAACTTATAACATCGATTCCCTTAACAACTTTCTCACTTTACTCGGATGTCTTTGGAAATCTTAATTAGGACTACCAATTTCTCTTCCTTGCTCATCTAACCCTCGTATTCATCACGCCCTTCGTGAGTCTACTCACTTGTACGCCAAGGGAAATTTTCCAAGGTTATATTGGAGACGACGCACCCCAATCTTCTATACCAAATTCTCAAATGTCGGGGTGGGTAATGATTTAGTGAATAGATCCGTCAAATCATCAATCGAGTTTATTTGTTGAACATCTATTTCACCGTTCTGTTGAAGATCATGTCTGGAATAAAAACTTCGGCGAAATGTGTTATGTTCCTTCTTTCAATTGAGCTATGCAATCTTCGAACAGTATTGTTGAAATCTTCATTTCCAAATTAACATCATACTATTGCAAATGTACTTGTCACACCCCGATCTTACTAGGGTGTGATGGGCACCCGACCCCGTATTCGGAGCCGAGCGAACCCGCTGACTCTTATTGCACATATGAACTACGCCGTTTTTTTTTTTTGACAAGCATTAACATACATAGCACAATTATGAACATCGACTAATAAGCTTTACGATCATACTATACAGCGACGGGGACAATCAGGAGTACAACATAGCTACTGTACATATCTGTCTACGAGCCTCTAAACATAGTACACATATACATAGAAAGGGCCGAGTACTGCCGTGCCCGAATATATACACAAAAGTAATACCAAGGGACTGGGGCTCCGAAACAACTGGAGCACTGCAAAAATGCTGCTGAGAGAACTCCTAGGGATCAACTCCGGCTATCTGCTGACCTGCGCGGCATGAAACGCAGCGCCCACATGAAGGGGCGTCAGTACGAATAGTGTACCGAGTATGTAAGACACAGAAAATAACGTAAACAAGAGCATAGATTATAAATAGCAATATCGAGGGGTCATGGATATATACACTGAGACAAGAATGTAACCTGTGCATAGGAACGCCCTTTTCAGGCCGGATATCATGCATGCTTGTTGCCTTTGTAGAAAAAGGATATTTCTTTTCATAGTCATAGTATCAAAGCATAGCATAGTATATCATAGTATCATAGCATAACATAGTAAATCATAGCATCATAGCATAGCATAGTAAATCATAGCACCGAATATATCGGCCTGCCCACATAGTATAATTCCCGCGTCCGGGCATCCCGCGTCCGGGATGATATCAAGTCAAGTACGGATACATGCACCGTGAGTAACCCGCGCTATAGCGCTCTGCCCTTTTTCCCGCTTTTCCCCAAATACATTTTTATTCATATATATATATATATATCATAGCATGCGGGGGGCCCAAGAGAAAAATCGGTACTTATCGGAGTGACGTAAGGTCGGAACCCTCCGATTGCTTTATGGAGTAATCATGGTCGCTTTGTCTCACCTTGAAGGGACGATGATCATAAGGCGAGAATATCAACATAAAACGTGTCATAGCATATCGGGTTATAGACATGGCATAGCTGACATCGTAGAATCATAGCTAATAGGGAATCATAGTCACCATAGAATCATAGGTATCATAGAATCGTAGTAGTCATAGGATCACGGTATTCATAGGATCATAGGCGTCCTAGATTCATAGTCATCATAGGATTTTAGTCGTTGTTTAGGTCATAAAAATTGGCAATATTGTAAAACTTAGTTTTTAAAGAAAAAAATGTATATTTTGAAAAACACTTGTAAACTTTTAGTAAAGAAAGAAAATATTGTGAAGCTTAGTTTTTTAAAGAAAAATGTATGTTTTGGAAAACACTTGCAATCTTTTAGTAAAGAAGATCATACCTTGGGGTCGAGGGTTTAGTTAAAAACAACTCTTATTTAATAGTCGAAAAGATGTCCAAAAGTTTCCTTAAATTATAGAATGAAAATAAGCTAAATGGAACAATAGGAGAGAATTCGGGAATAGTGGGCCCACCTCGAGTCAAACGAGGCGGCGTATCAAATTTACGTATATTACGCTTCATGGCGTCACTTGGGAGGGTCTTAGGGTAATCGGGTCCTATTTGTACAAGTTCTAGATGTCTAGGAAGTTTTTCCAACCTTTTTGCGCTTTAGTTCAATTCTACTGAATGAATAGTAACTATTTTCAATCTTAGATTCCGAGAAAAGGAATGGCCCTCGGGACACGTAGTCGACTTAGTACGTCTAAGACATGCCATAGAAAGAAGGGTGAAGCCTTACATACCTCTTTTCGCTCCTTATGCTATTCCAAATTCAAGCTCCAACTTCGCCAGAATCTACAAATTGGTCACGTTTACCAAATGTAATTAGTGCCTTTAGAATTGAATTCTTGAAACAACACTTGGCTACCGGAATTTCGGCAGCACTTCCTTTGTAAATACATCATTCCCCAAAATCATCTTAGCCAATTCTCATCAACAACAATCCGGGAATTCAACCCGGCCAAACCATCAATCATAATATCGCAACCATATTAACAATTTTCAATTTCAATCCAGGATACATTCTAACAATTTAATCAATATACTACTTCCATCAAGACCTTCCAACTCCAATGAAAACAATAACAACCTCATAGTTCATACACCATCAATATCATCCTAGTCTCATAATCCTTCCATGCATGCAAGAACATTATATTCAATTCAAATGCTTCAATCACAAGTTTCCAACTTCTACAACTTCACAAGATGATTATGCATTCATAGGTAATATAAAATCCTCAACACAAACAACAACCACACGGCCAACATCAAACATACACAACTACATCCTCTCCAAAATCATTCAATTTCCTTTATCTACTTAGCATCTACAACAATAACAATCAAATACTAAGTAAAATTATTAGCACATGATCCCTACACATACATGCTCATGCACGGCCACACCCCTATTTTCATACTCTTCATGAATTCCATCCATTTTGTACACCACAACATGCACCAATACACAACATAGAATTAACTCAATTTTCCATACAACACAACACACACACACACTCACGGCTTAGCCTTGCAAATCACGGCTACACACACACACCTCCATAGCACATAAATTTCATCCATCTTTATACTCCACAACACACTTAAGCATTCATAACATACAAGAAAAGGTTCAAATCTTACCTCTTTACTTTAAATCCTTCACTTGGCTTCAATTGGCAACTTGTCAAGGTTAGTGTTTTCCTTGCTCCATAAGACCTTCCACTATGTTAAGAGCTCTCCAAGGAGTGGTTTGGCTAGGAGGAACACGTTGAAACTCTCCTCTTCTCTTCTCCTTTCTCTTTTTCTCTCTCGGTTTCTTTTTCTTTTCAAAGGGCCGAATGGCCTCTCTCTCTCCTCTTCTTTCTTGCTCTTGAATTCTCTAGAAATTTTATGAGATAAGATGACTATTAAGTCATCTTTTAATCTCATTCTTTACTTCTCATATGGGCTTGGCCCATTAAGAAAAGTTGAATGACCAACATGGCCCAACTCACCACAAGCCCATTTTTTTCTTGTCATGGGCTTCATGAAAAATTATTTTCCAAATTCCAAATTTACCCTTCGTCTTCCTCCATAATTCCACGAGACATATTGCGAGTTTCCTTCATACCCTTGGCCTTTCTTAATAATTCCGCTTCCAATTGCTTCATAAACCATTCATACACTTAACGAAATAAGAATAAAGCCTTGCTTGTCGTCTTCCCGCGATTATCTTGAATTATTCGAACGCACCAAAAATGCGGGATATAACATCCTCCCCCCCTTTAGAACATTCGTCCTCGAATGTTAAACTGGCCCCATAGGGTATTGTGGCACTTTGGGGAGGTCTCCTTCATAGACGCCTCATATGTCACTTAACATTTCTCTTTTGGTAACCCAGGCGTCTTGTAGGTCATAAGCCAATTAACTTCGCTCTGAACGCTGGCCTTAAGTTAACGGGTCCTCCTTATCGAAACTTGAATTGTCCTGGTCCAATTTAGGTCCAATATGCCCGTCTCTCCTTTATGCTAGTCTAATCCGTCCCAACCTACCCGACTTCTATCGAGTTTCCAACCCAATATGCTCAGTGATATAAGGCGCGATATATATATATGCATAACATCGTAAAACTTAAATTAGTCGATACATATATACATTATAGAAAATACTAGTAATGTACCTGGTACGTCGTCAGGGGACAGCTCAGGATCCTGTCGGTCAGCTACTACTCTCGTGGGCTGAACCCTACTTCTGCCACGTCGAGATGGGCAGTCGCGCATAAAATGACCCGGCCTAGCACAGGCATAGCAAATATCTGCACCCGCGCGACACGGCCCCGCATGTAATCTACGGCATCGAAGGCATCGTGATACGGGTGGTCTTCTCTGGCTAGACTCACCGCTATACCGGGGACCCAAAACTCCATAGCCCTGACCTAACCGGCGGGCCGAGCTTGATCTCTATTATACCTCCGCGGGCAATCGCGCATCACATGGCCAATCTGACCACAAACAAAGCAAGCTCCTGTATCTAAGTAACACCGTCCAGAGTGTGGCCTGTCACATCGCGCGCACCGCGGTGGGGGTAGCCCCGTACTGCTGAAGTCGGCTCTATGCCGGGACCCCAAAACTCTAGCACCTCGATCTGGTCCTGAATACTCAAAATGCTCCTGTACCTGTCCCCCTTCATACTCTCTTCTGGCCCTTTTTCTGCGACCCCCATCACCAAATTCCATGCCCTGTTGGTGAGCCTGAGTGGCTACTATTTGAGTTAACAGAAGGACAGCCTGTCTCAGCTCCTGAATTGAAGCCTCAGGTGGGGGAACTGGAGGTGCTGGGACTGGAATGGGAGCTCCTTCTTGCTCCTCTGACATCGGCGGAGTGCGAATAGCACGAGAGGTGGCCTCGTTATAGGACCCACCCTCCTCAACATTTACCGGCCTCCGCCTTTCTGCTGCTATCTTACCCTTCTCGGCGGCCGTTACTTTCATCTTCACAAGCGTCGCTGAAAATGTAACACCGAATTAGAAAGAAGGAAAACCTCTTATTATAGCTCTATCGCACGATCTAGGATACAAGGAAGGTCAAATTTCCTAAATGCCCGAACTCCCCGTCTATAAGTGTGGCGCGCTACACACCCATAAACAGGACTCTCACACGGCTCGTAGACAAACCCCTAGGACCGCCTGCTCTGATACCACTTTGTCACACCCCGATCTTACTAGGGTGTGATGGGCACCCGACCCCATATTCGGAGCCGAGCGAACCCGCTGACTCTTATTGCACATATGAACTACGCCGTTTTTTTTTTTTTCAAGCATTAACTTAAAAAGCACAATTATGAACATCGACTAATAAGCTTTACGATCATACTATACGACGACGGGGACAATCGAAGTACAACATAGCTACGTACATATCCGTCTACGAGCCTCTAAACATAGTACACATATACATAGAAAGGGCCGAGTCTTGCCGTGCCCGAATATATACATAAAAGTAATACCAAGGACCGGGCTCCGAAACAACGGAGCACTGCAAAATGCTTTCGAGAGAACTCCAGGGATCAACTCCGACTGTCTGGCGACTACAACGCGGCATGAAACGCGGCGCCCACATGAAGGGGCGTCGGTACGAATAGTGTACCGAGTATGTAAGACACGTAAAAATAACGTAAACAAGAGCATAGATTATAAATAGCAATATCGAGGGGTCATGGATATATACACCGAGACAAGAATGTAACTCCGTACATAGGAACGCCCTTTTCGGGCCGGATATCATGCATGCTTGTTGCCTTTGTAGAAAAAAGGATATTTCTTTTCATAGTCATAGTATCAAAGCATAGCATAGTATATCATAGTATCATAGCATAACATAGTAAATCATAGCATCATAGCATAGCATAGTAAATCATAGCACCGAATATATCGGCACGCCCACATAGTATAATTCCGCGTCCGGGCATCCCGCGTCCGGGATGATATCAAGTCAAGTACGGATACATGCACCGTGAGTAACCCGGCGCCTATAGCGCTCTCCTTTTTTCCCGCTTTTCCCCAAATACATTTTTATTCATATATATATATATATATCATAGCATGCGGGGGAGCCCAAGAGAAATCGGTACTTATCGGAGTGACGTAAGGTCGGAACCCTCCGATTGCTTTATGGAGTAATCATGGTCGCTTTGTCTCACCTTGAAGGGACGATGATCATAAGGCGAGAATATCAACATAAAACGTGTCATAGCATATCGGGTTATAGACATGGCATAGCTGACATCGTAGAATCATAGCTAATAGGGAATCATAGTCACCATAGAATCATAGGTATCATAGAATCGTAGTAGTCATAGGATCACAGTATTCATAGGATCATAGGCGTCCTAGATTCATAGTCATCATAGGATTTTAGTCGTTGTTTAGGTCATAAAAATTGGCAATATTGTAAAACTTAGTTTTTAAAGAAAAAAATGTATATTTTGAAAAACACTTGTAAACTTTTAGTAAAGAAAGAAAATATTGTGAAGCTTAGTTTTTTAAAGAAAAATGTATGTTTTGGAAAACACTTGCAATCTTTTAGTAAAGAAGATCATACCTTGGGGTCGAGGGTTTAGTTAAAAACAACTCTTATTTAATAGTCGAAAAGATGTCCAAAAGTTTCCTTAAATTATAGAATGAAAATAAGCTAAATGGAACAATAGGAGAGAATTCGGGAATAGTGGGCCCACCTCGAGTCAAACGAGGCGGCGTATCAAATTTACGTATATTACGGTTCATGGCGTCACTTGGGAGGGTCTTAGGGTAATCGGTCCTATTTGTACAAGTTCTAGATGTCTAGGAAGTTTTTCCAACCTTTTGCGCGGTTCTAATTCAATTCTTTTGAATGAATAGTAACTATTTTCAATCTTAGATTCCGAGAAAAGGAATGGCCCTCGGGACACGTAGTCGACTTAGTACGTCTAAGACATGCCATAGAAAGAAGGGTGAAGCCTTACATACCTCTTTTCGCTCCTTATGCTATTCCAAATTCAAGCTCCAACTTCGCCGAATCTACAAATTGGTCACGTTTACCAAATGTAATTAGTGCCTTTAGAATTGAATTCTTGAAACAACACTTGGCTACCGGAATTTCGGCAAAAAGCACTTCCTTTGTAAATACATCATTCCCCAAAATCATCTTAGCCAATTCTCATCAACAACAATCCGGGAATTCAACCCGGCCAAACCATCAATCATAATATCGCAACCATATTAACAATTTTCAATTTCAATCCAGGATACATTCTAACAATTTAATCAATATACTACTTCCATCAAGACCTTCCAACTCCAATGAAAACAATAACAACCTCATAGTTCATACACCATCAATATCATCCTAGTCTCATAATCCTTCCATGCATGCAAGAACATTATATTCAATTCAAATGCTTCAATCACAAGTTTCCAACTTCTACAACTTCACAAGATGATTATGCATTCATAGGTAATATAAAATCCTCAACACAAACAACAACCACACGGCCAACATCAAACATACACAACTACATCCTCTCCAAAATCATTCAATTTCCTTTATCTACTTAGCATCTACAACAATAACAATCAAATACTAAGTAAAATTATTAGCACATGATCCCTACACATACATGCTCATACACGGCCACACACCCTATTTTCATACTCTTCATGAATTCCATCCATTTTGTACACCACAACATGCACCAATACACAACATAGAATTAACTCAATTTTCCATACAACACAACACACACACACTCACGCTTAGCCTTGCAAATCACGGCTACACACACACACATCCATAGCACATAAATTTCATCCATCTTTATACTCCACAACACACTTAAGCATTCATAACATACAAGAAAAGGTTCAAATCTTACCTCTTTACTTTAAATCCTTCACTTGGCTTCAATTGGCAACTTGTCAAGGTTAGTGTTTTCCTTGCTCCATAAGACCTTCCACTATGTTAAGAGCTCTCCAGGAGGTTTGGCTAGGAGGAACACGTTGAAACTCTCTCTTCTCTTCTCCTTTCTCTTTTTCTCTCTCGGTTTCTTTTTCTTTTCAAAGGGCCGAATGGCCTCTCTCTCTCCTCTTCTTTCTTGCTCTTGAATTCTCTAGAAATTTTATGAGATAAGATGACTATTAAGTCATCTTTTAATCTCATTCTTTACTTCTCATATGGGCTTGGCCCATTAAGAAAGAGTTGAATGGCCAACATGGCCCAACTCACCACAAGCCCATTTTTTTTCTTGTCATGGGCTTCATGAAAAATTATTTTCCAAATTCCAAATTTACCCTTCGTCTTCCTCCATAATTCCACGAGACATATTGCGAGTTTCCCTTCATACCCTTGGCCTTTCTTAATAATTCCGCTTCCAATTGCTTCATAAACCATTCATACACTTAACGAAATAAGAATAAAGCCTTGCTTGTCGTCTTCCCGCGATTATCTTGAATTATTCGAACGCACCAAAAATGCGGGATATAACATCCTCCCCCCCTTTAGAACATTCGTCCTCGAATGTTAAGCGGCCCCATAGGGTATTGTGGCACTTTGGGGAGGTCTCCTTCATAGACGCCTCATATGTCACTTAACATTTCTCTTTTGGTAACCCAGGCGTCTTGTAGGTCATAAGCCAATTAACTTCGCTCTGAACGCTGGCCTTAAGTTAACAGGTCCTCCTTATCGAAACTTGAATTGTCCTGGTCCAATTTAGGTCCAATATGCCCGTCTCTCCTTTATGCTAGTCTAATCCGTCCCAACCTACCCGACTTCTATCGAGTTTCCAACCCAATATGCTCAGTGATATAAGGCGCGATATATATATATGCATAACATCGTAAAACTTAAATTAGTCGATACATATATACATTATAGAAAATACTAGTAATGTGCACAGTACGTCGTCGGGGGACGACTCGGGATCCCGTCGGTCGGCCTACTACTCTCGTGGGGTGAACCCTACACGCCACGTCGAGATGGGCGATCGCGCGTATAAATGACCGGCCTAGCACGGGCACGGCAAATATCCGCACCCGCGCGACACGGCCCCGCGTGTAATCTACGGCATCGAAGGCATCGTGATACGGGTGGTTACTGCGGCTAGACTCACCGTATCACGGGGGACCCAAAACTCCATAGCCACGACCTAACCGGCGGGTCGAGCTTCGATCCCTATTATACCTCCGTGCAATCGCGCATCACGTAGCCAATCGACCACAAACAAAGCGAGTTCGTATCTAAGTAACACCGTCCCGAGCGTGGCTGTCACATCGCGCGCGCCGCGCGGGGTAGCCCCGTATTTGCCGAAGTCGGCTCTATGCGGGACCCCAAAACTCTAGCACCTCGATCTGGTCCTGAATACTCAAAATACTCCTGTACCTGTCCCCCTTCATACTCTCTTCTGGCCCTTTTTCTGCGACCCCCATCACCAAATTTCATGCCCTGTTGGTAAGCCTGAGTGGCTACTATTTGAGTTAACAGAAGGACAGCCTGTCTCAGCTCCTGAATTGAAGCCTCAGGTGGGGGAACTGGAGGTGCTGGGACTGGAATGGGAGCTCCTTCTTGCTCCTCTCGACATCGGCGGAGTGCGAATAGCACGAGAGGTGGCCTCGTTATAGGACCCACCCTCCTCAACATTTACCGGCCTCCGCCTTTCGCGCTATCTTACCCTTCTCGGCGGTGTTACTTTCATCTTCACAAGCGTCGGCCGAAAATGTAACACCGAATTAGAAAGAAGGAAAACCTCTTACTATAGCTCTATCGCACGATCTAGGATACAAGGAAGGTCGAATTTCCTAAATGCCTGTGACCTCGCATGTCTATAAGTGTGGCGCGCTACACACCCATAAACGGGACTCTGCGGACACGGCTCGTAGACAAATCCCTAGACCGCCCTCGCTACGATACCACTTTGTCACACCCCGATCTTACTAGGGTGTGATGGGCACCCGACCCCGTATTCGGAGCCGAGCGAACCCGCTGACTCTTATTGCACATATGAACTACGCCGTTTTTTTTTTGACAAGCATTAACTTACATAGCACAATTATGAACATCGACTAATAAGCTTTACGATCATACTATACAGCGACGGGGACAATCAGAAGTACAACATAGCTACTGTACATATCTGTCTACGAGCCTCTAAACATAGTACACGTATACATAGAAAGGGGCGAGTCTTTGCGTGCCCGAATATATACATAAAAGTAATACCAAGGGACCGGGGCTCCGAAACAACCTGAGCACCAAAAATGTGCGAGAGAACTCGCTGGGGATCAACTCCGCTGCTCTGGCCGACTCGCGCGGCATGAAACGCGGCGCCCACACGAAGGGGCGTCGCACGAATAGTGTACCGAGTATGTAAGACACGAGAAAATAACGTAAACAAGAGCATAGATTATAAATAGCAATATCGAGGGGTCATGGATATATACACTTTGAGACAAGAATGTAACTTTGTACATAGGAACGCCTTTTCGAAGGATATCATGCATGCTTGTTGCCTTTTTAGAAAAAGGATATTTCTTTTCATAGTCATAGTATCAAAGCATAGCATAGTATATCATAGTATCATAGCATAACATAGTAAATCATAGCATCATAGCATAGCATAGTAAATCATAGCACCGAATATATCGGCACATTCACATAGTATAATTCCGCGTCCGGCATCCCGCGTCCGGGATGATATCAAGTCAAGTACGGATACATGCACCGTGAGTAACCCAGCGCCTATAGCGCTCTGCCCTTTTTCCCAGTTTTCCCCAAATACATTTTTATTCATATACATATATATATATCATAGCATGCAGGGGAGCCCAAGAGAAGTCAGGTACTTATCGGAGTGACGTAAGGTCGGAACCCTCCGATTGCTTTATGGAGTAATCATGGTCGCTTTGTCTCACCTTGAAGGGACGATGATCATAAGGCGAGAATATCAACATAAAACGTGTCATAGCATATCGGGTTATAGACATGGCATAGGCGACATCGTAGAATCATAGCTAATAGGGAATCATAGTCACCATAGAATCATAGGTATCATAGAATCGTAGTAGTCATAGGATCACGGTATTCATAGGATCATAGGCGTCCTAGATTCATAGTCATCATAGGATTTTAGTCGTTGTTTAGGTCATAAAAATTGGCAATATTGTAAAACTTAGTTTTTAAAGAAAAAAATGTATATTTTGAAAAACACTTGTAAACTTTTAGTAAAGAAAGAAAATATTGTGAAGCTTAGTTTTTTAAAGAAAAATGTATGTTTTGGAAAACACTTGCAATCTTTTAGTAAAGAAGATCATACCTTGGGGTCGAGGGTTTAGTTAAAAACAACTCTTATTTAATAGTCGAAAAGATGTCCAAAAGTTTCCTTAAATTATAGAATGAAAATAAGCTAAATGGAACAATAGGAGAGAATTCGGGAATAGTGGGCCCACCTCGAGTCAAACGAGGCGGCGTATCAAATTTACGTATATTACAGTTCATGGCGTCACTTGGGAGGGTCTTAGGGTAATCGGGTCCTATTTGTACAAGTTCTAGATGTCTAGGAAGTTTTTCCAACCTTTTGCGCAGTTTCTAGTTCAATTCTACTGAATGAATAGTAACTATTTTCAATCTTAGATTCCGAGAAAAGGAATGGCCCTCGGGACACGTAGTCGACTTAGTACGTCTAAGACATGCCATAGAAAGAAGGGTGAAGCCTTACATACCTCTTTTCGCTCCTTATGCTATTCCAAATTCAAGCTCCAACTTCGCCAGAATCTACAAATTGGTCACGTTTACCAAATGTAATTAGTGCCTTTAGAATTGAATTCTTGAAACAACACTTGGCTACGGAATTTCGGCAGCACTTCCTTTGTAAATACATCATTCCCCAAAATCATCTTAGCCAATTCTCATCAACAACAATCCGGGAATTCAACCCGGCCAAACCATCAATCATAATATCGCAACCATATTAACAATTTTCAATTTCAATCCAGGATACATTCTAACAATTTAATCAATATACTACTTCCATCAAGACCTTCCAACTCCAATGAAAACAATAACAACCTCATAGTTCATACACCATCAATATCATCCTAGTCTCATAATCCTTCCATGCATGCAAGAACATTATATTCAATTCAAATGCTTCAATCACAAGTTTCCAACTTCTACAACTTCACAAGATGATTATGCATTCATAGGTAATATAAAATCCTCAACACAAACAACAACCACACGGCCAACATCAAACATACACAACTACATCCTCTCCAAAATCATTCAATTTCCTTTATCTACTTAGCATCTACAACAATAACAATCAAATACTAAGTAAAATTATTAGCACATGATCCCTACACATACATGCTCATGCACGGCCACACCCCTATTTTCATACTCTTCATGAATTCCATCCATTTTGTACACCACAACATGCACCAATACACAACATAGAATTAACTCGATTTTCCATACAACACAACACACACACACACTCACGCTTAGCCTTGCAAATCACGGCTACACACACACACCTCCATAGCACATAAATTTCATCCATCTTTATACTCCACAACACACTTAAGCATTCATAACATACAAGAAAAGGTTCAAATCTTACCTCTTTACTTTAAATCCTTCACTTGGCTTCAATTGGCAACTTGTCAAGGTTATTGTTTTCCTTGCTCCATAAGACCTTCCACTATGTTAAGAGCTCTCCAAGGAGTGATTTGGCTAGGAGGAACACGTTGAAACTCTTCTCTTCTCTTCTCCTTTCTCTTTTTCTCTCTCGGTTTCTTTTTCTTTTCAAGGGCCGAATGGCCTCTCTCTCTCTTCTTCTTTCTTGCTCTTGAATTCTCTAGAAATTTTATGAGATAAGATGACTATTAAGTCATCTTTTAATCTCATTCTTTACTTCTCATATGGGCTTGGCCCATTAAGAAAGAGTTGAATGGCCAACATGGCCCAACTCACCACAAGCCCATTTTTTTTCTTGTCATGGGCTTCATGAAAAATTATTTTCCAAATTCCAAATTTACCCTTCGTCTTCCTCCATAATTCCACGAGACATATTGCGAGTTTCCACTTCATACCCTTGGCCTTTCTTAATAATTCCGCTTCCAATTGCTTCATAAACCATTCATACACTTAACGAAATAAGAATAAAGCCTTGCTTGTCGTCTTCCCGCGATTATCTTGAATTATTCGAACGCACCAAAAATGCGGGATATAACAGTACTGAATTACTGATTTCAGCCAGACACGCATTCCTGACTTGCTTTGTAAGTAGCTATCACCTCGGCTGGACTTGAATAAGTATCAATAATTGCACTATATATAAAATGTCATAATGTGCCAGTATCCTTATATGCAAATCGGTAACTTGCTTGAAGAACAAACTTCATGTCATAATAAAAATAATACCCTGCATTTTACATAACCAACAAAACCTTGATAATATTTATTAGGATAAACATATCTATATTAAAATTTTCTTTTGCAGTATGCAATACAATATACTCATCATTATCATGAGGTCAAAATGATGTTTATTTATATTTAACGACATCATAACCATTGGGGTACTCAATGGAATGACTTTAACCTATATAAAGATTTGTTGAAGCTTTATTTTCGTAAACCTTAGACGCTTCAAACCAATTTAAATCCCTACGGATTTCCTTCTGTTGTCTATATAGCCATATTGACAACAATTAATTATACGCATTCCAAATTTTCACATATTGTCAGACTGATAAGAAACCCTATTGCATCTACCACAGGAGAGTACATACATCTCCATACAATAATGTTAAGACTTTTGCGAAAAACTTTTATGCCACAAGGCACAAACCGTACTTTATATTTACGGTACTTATTTCTCACTTTACTTTTCGCACAAGAATCCATTTTTAACCCGCTGACATTATACCTTGAGGCCCTTAGGCTATAGATCCAAAACATCACTTTTTCAAGTGAAACAAAATGTACTTGAATTGCTTATTTTGTTTGGCCAATCATTACATCTGTCCACATTCTTTGACAGATTTGAATTCAAGATCCTCATCACAATTATAATGTTGAGCACTACATTATTTCAAAGATATCGTCGACGGTCATTTGATATCGGTTCCAATACGATATAACTTATCGAGATCTCTTTATTTTTCATCATTTTCAAGTACCTGAACCTATCCAAAGGTTGTATGAAATATTATGTCGTGATGCTAATTTAAAGTACTTGCCTCATAAGTATGACCATCTTGATCATTTTCTCCTCTCCTTCTTCAAGGAGTTTTATCTTTGGAACTGATCGGTCTATCGCCATAGACTCTGTCTTTAAAGGACTTTAATTCTAATTGGAGCATTTGCGAATTTTGGAATATAATATTACGTAAAAATTGACTTGAATTATCTTGAACGAGGATCATAACAGCGATAATTCATTACATATACCTTATTTTCCAGCCGCTTATCATTCCTCCCCCTAATGTGAGGAAATCTAACATTTACCTCCCAACCTTAGTTGGGGACCCATCTTTGTGCGTTGTGGTGGAGCAATTAAATCATATACCGCACATTCAAATTTCCGGATGAGAATTACTTGGTTCTTGACCCTGAACCAATTGTGATAGGGGAAGCCTGTCATAACTTGTTGGCTTGATGCATACAAGTGCTGCTTCAGATTAAATAACATATCTCATTCCAAATTTCATTTTAGTAATTTTGTTCTCATAACCAATTACTTAGGTATAATTGGAGGCATATCAACATAATTTCATAGTTTGAAACCGTGCTCTTAATTTATAAATTGAGCAAACAACTTGCAAAAAGCAAATTGCAAGGCGATATCAAATGCACATGTGACCATAAAATAGATGCATCTATTAAAACCATATAATAGTAAATCGGTCTGCATGGCGGTATATATATATATATATATATATATATATATATATATATATATATATATATTACGTTCCAAAAATCGGGGAATACAATCCCAACCTTAATTTGGTACAATGATCAATTTACCATGAGAACAAGCAGCACAAGAGAATTCGTAAAGAACTTTCTATTTCTTCGATAGACAACCACGAGAATTCTCAATATCTAAATTTGCATCACATCTGAACCGGGATGGTCAACCGGTAATGCCAACTAATAAAATCGCAAACTTTTGATTTCGTGTAGTAGCATGTGATTCCATCATCATGCTTATACGGGATACCTTTCATATAAATATTTATAACCCGCTTCGATTTTAGTAATATGAAGATACTAAATCTTCCCGTAATATATAGTCTCAATATAATTCATTTTCCGACCAATTTCTTTGAAACTTAATAAGTTTCTTTGAGACTTATACAATACCAATAATATAAGTAACTTCATTCCTCCGGGTAGTAACAAATTGGCTCTTCCATAGCTCCCAATTATTATGCACTGCTACCACATTCCCCTCACACAATGGAGCATATCAAGTGGGACGAGGCTTCAAGATTTTTTGTCAAAGATAAATTATTTTGCCTTAGTCATCTTATATCATCAATATAGTGCATCGGGACATAAACCAAACGTCTTATCCATATAAAAGTACAATGAAATTCACCCTTGAGCCTTTGAAAATATTACCACTTTATAATCTTTCACTGTGGTAATGGTAACAAAACTAGATAACCATAAATTCAAATATAACAATTTTGATGTAGTAAAATATATTGAACATAACGAAATTATAAGTCTTCAACAGCAGTCTTCTGTAATTGCACTCAAAAATGTTGTCAGAGCACAAGAATAATTAAATCATACACAAATATCATAAGTAGTACTTTCTTGCCTGAAGGAGAAATAGCTTGTGAAATATCTTCCATCTTTAAAGGGCACCACGAGTGAGAAAGGCCAATAGTTAGACATAGATTCAATTATATTTTCTGCCGTACACTATTTTGTTGCTTATCAAACCACTAAACAGAATCCAAGGAAATGGCTATTCAAATACCTTATGCTAAAAAGGTATACAAACAATTTATAAAACCAAATCCCGGAAGCAAATTGTATTTTAACCTAATTAAAATTAATTACCATCATGTCATGAAGTGACCTAGTACATGTCCAGATTTGCTATACGATTTTACAAAACCAACGAAAAATAGTTACTATCTCAAATGATAAATTTCGATAAAACATAAATTGAGTATAGAAATATACAAACGTATTCATGCCCTTTCGTTTTCCTTTTTCTTTGCTTTGCTTCAGATGTGATCCGTTCATCTATTATAATATAAGACTTTTCCACCCTGCATAGATATACATGTATAAATTGCATCAACTTAATTAGAAGGATGCGGACATACCTGGATAAACTTGATCAACACCTATTTACTCCTCCTCCTCATCACCATCATCAAATTATTTATCCCATTTGGTTAAATAAAATTCAACTCGGAAGGGATGAACTAAATTGAAACTAGAAACAACTCGTGTTGATATCGTGTTGTAAAATCGGCTTTAAAAAAGACATATATCGAAAAGATGAAAACGAAACAATAAAGCGATAAAGAGAGACAAGAGAGAGAAAGCATTATTATTCATCCAAGTATATTTAAGTGTGTACAACATCATTCTCAATGCCTCTATTTATAAGGCTATATTGAGTAACATGAAAAGGTGTTATAAATATGGCATTTACCCTTGAGAAGGTGGGGAAGATTATGGGGTTGTGGGAGATGAATGAGAAGATAGTGCATGTGTGGTGTTACTGTAGTTAATGGTGGAATTACACCTACGAGTTATGGACATCCACAATTAACTAATACTAATATTTACAACATATATTACTTAATTCAATGAGAGAGAACATTTATCATATTGTGAAGTCCTCTATTCATATGATTTATATTTAACTTTAATTATATCTATAGCTATATCTATTATGTAATAAAATATAGTAGTAGTTCGTGTTTTCGACCTCAAATATTTGGGGCCGAAGGCAAGGGTTTTACCCCCCTTAACCCTAGAGCCGCCCTTGAATTAAGGGGCTTTTTCCTACTTAGTCCGAAATAATTTTACTTTGTCCCAATTTATCTGATAGACTTTCTTTTTTAGTCTACCCCAAAATAATGATACATTTATATATTTAAAAATAATTTAATTGAAAATTACCCCTTTTACCTTCAATGAAATAATTTACGTCCAAATATTTATGGCTTATTTTAAACCACTAATCTCTATAAACGTGCAAATGTTAAGTTATTCTCAAAAAAAATTTAATCATAGTAAAAAATATTAGATAATATTATTTTTAATTATATACATTTATTTTATGAGTTACAAAATATTTAACTTTAAATTTTACTATTAATACAATGAATTTTTTTTTCTTTTTTATACTCGTGTCCAATCAACCGATCACATAAATTAGAATCATGGATTACTATTTTTCCAAGAATGAAAAATCAACGACGTAAAATTGTAAGTACCCTCAATATACCTTAATTTCTCTAGAATAACTTATAATAATTTGTACTTCCTAACCATTTTGAAACTTTGTTCGTTGCTACACAATTTCTATCATAATGGGTTTCTTGGCCTTGGTGTTGTTTAGCCGTATTAGATCGCAAGAGTTATATAACAGAGTTTAATTTTCAATACTTTTACGTTTTTGCACATTAGTGTTATAGAGATTATATAATTAATAAAGAATATAAAAGTCGTTCAATATTTGAAAGATATTTTGGTCAATCAACATTTATATTCATGCTTTTAAAATAACCTATACTATATTAAAAGCACAAGGTTAAAAATATTGATTGAAGCTTTTTACGACTTCATTAAAAGACGATCCTGATAGACAAAATCGTCATTTACTATGTTCCTATATTTATTTAGGAATAATAATTTTTATTATTCCTCTAATTTTTAGGACTTGAAACCAACTAAATTTAGTGTTGTTAAATCCTAATAAAGTCAAAATCTTATGGAAGTCCTTTCTTCCTCCGGTCGGTGTCCTTTTTAAAAAGACTTTCCATGTAAATTAATAAGGCAAAACACATAAACAAGCCTTTAACTTAGTGCGAGTTGACAATATGACCTTAAATTTTGTTAGTGCACAAGTATGCACTTAAACTTGCCAAAGTCAAACATGTAAACAATCTTGCGCGTGACGCGTAATTTTGTTCGGTGTTATGTCAACTACACATCAGCGTCACGTCGTCATATGTGTTTATATGTTCAATTTTGGGCAAGTTTAAGTGCCTACTTGTGCACTAGCAAAGTTTAAGGTCATAGTTGTCATTTCACGCCCGTTAAAGGGCTTGTTTATGTATTGTGCCAATTAATAATTCCACCTTTGTTTACCTAAAAATAACGATTACAAGTGCAACAGTGGTGGGTTCAGTCCTATTAGTTAAGACCTTAACCACATCCTATAACAATTTAAATTTGATGATCAAATATTAGGAGTTTGACGTCAACTTTAATTTGGTATTTCACAATCCTAGAGTAATTGACATCTTCATCAATCAATAAAGCCCTCATAGGGTTTGTCATCCTTTCAGCTCATGTCGTATCTCAATGTCTTTCATTAGCTTAGCATCATTCGAAAATTTTCCTCCATACTTATTAACATTTTTATTTGCATGTTTTCAGTGGTATAGAATTTCCCCTGATTTGTTTTGATTAGTGAACCTTATTTGATTTTTCTTCAGTCTGAGTCTATAAATATCCACTTCAATATCTTATGTTTTTTCTCGAAATACGTTGTTAGGTTATTCTGGGCTTAATGTTTTATAGGAATATCATTGATGGACGAGGCAAAAGTCTTGCTAAATTTCTCTCATATTCTCGCCACGTAACTGATCAGCCAGTTACGTATCTATTTATATATGTCATGTATACATAAAAAGTGATCTTCACGTTCTTTTCTTATGTAGTATTTGCTACGAGTAACACTGCTCCGACATGAAAAATGTTTAAATTGAATAAACAAAACCGTATATTTTATCTGTGTTATCTTTTTTGCTTATAATATTTGCCAACAGAAATTTAGGTGATATTGACAAAGCATCAACATCATGTATCCTGAAGTTAAGAGTTTTCAGAAGCATATATTGTCATGTTATACTACTTCAATCTGACATTTAAAAAAATATCACATGTATTTTTACGTCTATTGTTATTTTATATAATTCGTTCCTCTTGTGACAATATTTTATATAGAGTTTACACTGGACAAAATTAAAAAATATTATTATTTTTCCCAATATTGGTATTTGAAATCAATGATAATTCTGATTATTAAATTTTTCCTTATTTTAACTATGTAAGAAGTCATAAAATTAGGAGTTTAAAAATTGAATAAAATTTACCTTTTGTAGATCTTTTCTAAATTGAACTGTCTAAATAATCAGTATACCTACCATATGTTTTATGTAATTTTTTCAATAAATTTTCTTGTAGAATGGTAATCTAATCATTCCCTTCATATTGGACTATTATTTGTACAAAAAAAAAAAAAAAAAAAAAAAAGATAGTGTTAGTGAATAACTTATTTCCCGCCGGCCTAGCACAATTTACTTATCGTATTAGTTTTCTTAATCTGAACTAAAATATTATTTCTATATTTTTATATTGCTAAAAAGATAGACTATGGAAGAAAGAAAATATCATATCATTGAGAACTAAACTATATTTTACTTTGGCTGTTGATACGTTGGTTTTTCCTAATCTTTTGTCCTTTTTTTATGGGACTAGCAATACATGCTAGTGCGATGTACGGGGCGAAAACGTGTCTTCTTCGCTTTAATTAGACGATCTTTAAAGTTTGTATTTTGAAAATAACTTTTAAAAATATTCTAATTGTTATTATATATAGCAACATATACAAAATGTATATTATGTACAATCACTTTAGTTATAATTAAAAAATGGAGTTGATGGAATTAAGTCTTTGAGATGTAAATAGTCGGATTTTTTCCTCATTATCATGACAATGAAAGTTGTTCATCGATGTAAAAGAAAATTAGTAAGAATATGAGGAAAAATTAATATTTTGATTCTAAATTTTTTTTCTTTTAAATTCTTTAATATTTTATATTCATACGAGGGTTGATATCCATTTTAATTAAGTAAGCCGTTTCGATCTAAACATAAGAACCATTGTTGTATATATTGGATTATTTAAAAGCAAAACTAATAAAATATTTTTATTAAATTAATTAAAAATATATTATACTTTTTTATATTAACAATTATAGATAAAATAAATTGTTAAAAAGAAATCAAAATTAGAAAGATATATGTTATATCATTAATCACCAAACATTTTAATTCGAAATGAAAATATAAAGTAATACATTTTATAAATGTAAAGAAACAATAATCGAAGGCGAGAGAGTAAATAAGTAAAGTATTGACAATGAAGGAAAACGGGGATAAAAGTCACTCCTCACTTTACTTTTACTTGTCGACGTTAACATATCAAGGAAAAAAAATTCTTCTTCTTATTTTACCCTTTACATTAATTATTCATTTTCAAATCATTTTCTGAAGCTATTGAGACTATATATACCAATAAATATGGATATTATGATAAAATATATATTTTATTTATTAATTCTCAAAGAACGTGAAAAGTCAAAAGTGAACAAGTTATGTGTAAGAGAATTAAAATAACTTTTGGTACAAATTTGCATTGCTATTGTTCGTCATCTCTTCACGTTTAAAGTATTGTGAAAGAAAAAAAAGGGAATAAAAGTCACTCCCTGCTTATTTTTACTTGTCCACGTTAACATATCAAGATAAAGAAACTAATATGGTAATTACTAATTAGTATGAAACTTCAACTATGTTGATTGTGTATAAAGAAAACGACTACGCATATATTATAGGCATGTATATTGTATACATGTCATCCTTTTCTTGTATTCCTTTATTTATTATGGGGACCATCAAGCTAGGCAACGCAAGAAGAGTGGGGAGAATCATGCAAAAGGGGCTGGCCATTAATTTTCATGGAATTAATGAGTGAATATTTGTGTGTTCTTATTATTAATTTTACCCTTTAATTACTCATTTTCAAATTATTTTCGAAGGCTATTGAGACTTACACCAATAAATATGAATATTATGGTAAAATATATACTTTCTTTGTCCCATATTACTTGTCACTTTCCCTTTTGCACGTCTGTTAAGAAATCAGAAGTAAAAGATATATTTTATTATCTTACCCCTATCTCTCTCCAATAAATACATTTATTTTCAAGAACATTTATTACTAAGGGTAAGATGGAAAAGATTTAATTAATTTTATGTTATAATTTTATCTTGATTTTGTAAATGAACAAGTAATTTAGACATACATTTTTAGTAATGTGGCCAAGTAATATGGGACGGAGAGGATAAGATGTAAAACATTTAATTAATTTTATTTTGGTTCTGTAAATGAACAAGTAATTTGGACATATATTTTTAGTAATATTGAGTACTTCATTTATGAACAAGTAAAAGTGCACGGACGAAATAAATATATGTCGGACAATTAAAATTGAAATACATACTTGTATACATGATCGAGAATAAATATTCAGTATAAAAGTAGTTTAGTAATGTAGCCAACTAATATGGAATGAAGAAAGTATTTCATTTATTAATTCTTAAAGAACTTGAAAAGTCAAAAGTCAACAAGTATAAGTGCACGGAGGAAATAAATGTGTCGGAGTATTAAATTTGAAGTGCATACGTGTATACATGAGAAGAGATAAATATTCGATTATGACATATAATCACGTAGGAAAAAAGTAGTTGGTTAAAATGTACGATTTATATAGCTTGTGGTACAAATTTCTATTGCTGTGTTAGTCCTCTCTTCACACTTAGATACATTAGAAATAGAAAAGAAGAAAAATATAGAATAGAAAAATAGACATATATTTTTAGTAATGTGGCCAAGTAATATGAACGAAGGGAGTACTTCATTTTTATTAATTCTTAAAGAACGTGAAAAGTCAAGTATAGTAATGTGTGTCCAAGTAATATGGACGAAGAGAGTACTTCATTTATTAATTCTTAAAAAACGTAAAAAGTCAAGTAATGTGGCGAGAGATATGGGATGGAAGGAGTACTTCATTGATTAATTCTTAAATAACGTGAAAAGTCAAAAGTGAACAAGTAAAAGTGCACGAAGAAAATAAATATGTGTCGGATAATTAAAATTGAAGTGCATACGTGTATACATGGGAAAAAAATAAATATTCTAGTAAAAACGTAAAAAGTCAAAAGTGAACAAGTAAAAGTGCATGGAGGAAATAAATATGTGTCGGAGAATTAAAATAGAAATGCACACGTGTATACATGAGAAGAGAATAAATATTCAGTATTATGACATATATGCACGTGAGATTTATTAATTCTTAATTAAAAAGTCAAAAGTGAACAAATTAAAGTGAGGGAAATAAATTTGTGTAGGAGAATTAAAATTGAACGGCATATGTCTATACATGAGAAGAGAATAAATATTCAGCTAGAACACGAAAAGTCAAAAGTGAACAAGTAAAAATGCACGGAGGGAATAAATGTGTCAGAGAATTAAATTTGAAGTATATACGTCTATAAATGAGAAGGGAATAAATATTAAGTACTATGACATATGTCTACGTCGGATATAAAAATAGTTGGTTAAACGGTACAATTTATATAACTTATGGTACAAGCATTCATTGCGTGTATAATTTTTAAAGCCCATGGTACAACCATGGGAAGCTGTGTTCGTCCCTTTACAACATATATATATATATAGCTAACTTCAGGTATGCAGTTAGTTCTCAAGCGATTCCTTCGGATCTTAGGTGCGACCTTAGGGAGCTTGTTTTGGCAGCTACTCTCTTATAGTTATGTGTCCTGGTTTCCGAGTTCTAGTTCAAGGCAGGGCAGGACGGGGCTCACGGGGGTTGGGGGGAGCCTTCCCCCAGGGAAAACCTAATAAGACTCATTCTAATACTTGAGTTCAACCTCCTACTTCGAAGTAAGCCTATGGGTTGTTTCGAGCTTAGTAGCTAAAGCGTACTTGCGTGTTAAAGGGGGTACGCGGATTTGGGCTACTAAGTGGAACCAGACCATTCAACTTGCCATTTGCACTCCTAGGGTGCGATCGTAGGAAGCTCTATTAGCGAATGCAATTCCCCGCCAGATAAGACTGATCATGCCCTGCTGCTTGGCTTGGAATCAAACTAGCCTATCATGCCCTTTCTTCATTCCTATATGGACCCATATTCCTAAGTTCTTCATATATATATATATACACACACACACTAGATGGTTCGTGCCCGTGCCTCCCGATATAATTTTTTGTGTTATTTATACTCGAGACCAAGAAGATGTTTTCTTACTTTGTTTCAAGCATTCAGGAGGACTTAAAAAAAAAAGAGTAAAGCTTCAAATAATCACAACTATTGAACCTTCATTTATAAACATGCTTGAGGAATAAAGTCGTACAAGATATCCAAAAGGTTATGAAATATCCACCATTTGAACTTCGAGCATTTGCACATAGTCCACTTGCTTTCATGAGAAAATCTAGTTACATACTGGACAATAGGAGATGCATCCCTTTTGAAAGTCGAGTATTCCATATACTTCTACTTGTAGTTGTATTTGACAAAATATCAGAGCCTGTTGTTGCAGAATCTAAGCAAACATCAAAGAAGAAAATTCAAAACATTATTATTGGACAAACCATCAAATACTAATCGAGTTCTATTTCAACTCTCTATACTATGTAGAACTCCCTAAAATAATAGAACGGCAGAGCACACAAACACGTAGCTTATTGGTTTTAGAATCCAAATCCCTATTATTTTCCTAAAGATTAGGGGGAAAAAAATAATGGTAGCATCAATTTGTAGCATAAATACTACCTTGTTATAAACAAGGAAAAGAGTCAAATTTATCCTTCAAGTATGGTTTATGCTTTAAATTTGTCCTCCGTCAAAGTTTGGTATCAAATTTGCCCTCTCCGTTAGGGTACTTGATAAATTTGTCCTTATATGGATGGAAGTATGAATTGGACTCCACAACACAAAAAAATTAGCCATGTCGGATTCACGTAGGCTCCACGTAGACTTCCAAACCCAATTCTCTTTTTAACCCGTGACCCGTTTCCCAATCGCAATTCTCTTAACCCGTCTCCACAACCCTACTGGTGTTATGGTGTTTCCATACCAATGGTTCTATGCTACTGGTGCTATGATACATGGGGTTACTCATAGACAAGAACTCTTCTTGCGTAATATAAATGAAACAATTCGACATTTTTTTATTGCTTCTACCTTTTGATTTCACAGACAAAGATAATATCTTGGCAGCATGTATATATTTACCTTCCCATTTCTTCTCTAACATACCCTATCCAGAAATGCACGGCTTCATCAACCGTTTTGTAATACTTGCTACTTGCTTGTGAGAGCTGCTCTATTTGGTCCTATAAAACATTATCCCTAAAGCTCAACAAACATTTAACTGATTTGCCACATTTCAATTGAAAATATTCAGTAATCTATGTTATAGTAAAGGCATAGGTAAATAGATGTCTTGGTCAATCTAAATATGCCATATTCACTACATTTTCATGTTGATAGTTTGATACTAATTAGCAAAATGAAAAAAGATGTTCCAAGACTGCAAATTGACAACAATTTATAAACCAACTGATGACCCTTTTCGATGGAGAACAATATCATTGATTGCCCTTCTGTTCTCTCTTGAGTTCTCCCTCCTTCCAAAATAAAATGAACTAGGGTTGTGGAGACGGGTTAAGAGAATTGGGATTGTGAAACGGGTTACGGATTTAAAAAGAGAAGTGGATTTGGGAGTCTACGTGGGGCCTACGTGGATCCGACGTGACTAATTTTTTTGTGTTGTGGAGTCCAAGTCATACTTTCATCCATATAAGGGCAAATTTATCAAGTATCCTAACGGGGAAGAAAAATTTGTTCCCAAACTTTGACAGGGGGCAAATTTAAACTATAAACCATGCTTGGAGGGTAAATTTGACCCTTTTCCCTATAAATAAAGATAATAAGTAGCAAAATACATAAAATGTATTGTGTTCATAGTTCCCAAAAGTACACCACGTGGCATGAAATTGTATCGAAATAAAAAAATAAAAAATAAAAAGTCTAAACAAATGAAACAAGGAAACAACAATATCAAATTTACCTTTATCTTCTATCTTCTAGACAAACTCCTTACTTTTCTTTAGTAACCTGGCCAAATTTGTTGCCAAATCTAAACAACTAAGCAGAGATAAATGTGTAGTAATAACATCCAATTAGAACTGTTAGTTACTATGTTTGTATGACAACCAAATGTATAGGAGCTTCATGATTGTTTAACTGATAAAGAATCATAACAAAGCCGAATGGCTGGATGCTGGTTGTGTATTCTACAGGTACAATGACCACCTTTTTGGCCTATGCTTCCTCCCTTGTCCTGCCCAAGAAGAAGTCCTTACATAATTTGTCAATATTCACCGAAACATAATTGGGAAGGGGAGTGGAGACCAAGACAGAAGAAATCATGGGAGTTTTTCAAAGTATTGCAGTAACAGACTCACAAAGAAGATGATCTACCCAAGTAATGCTGGGCCACTTTATCACCCTAGATAGTTGTACAACAAAGGCAATCAGTCTAACTAACATCGGCCAGAATTTACTATGATCTATATACTTCTTAGTTTCCACAACAAACAACAATTCATGAAAGTTTTCTATACCAATCGTCTAAACTTATAAGCTAGTCTTAAAATAACACCGAATTTTATACTGTCCTTTCCTCAAGCACATCTTATATTGCTTATATTGATTTAAGCTCTTCTATATAAACTTCAATTTTCAAGTAACCAATCCATGTCATAAATTTTCAGTCAATGATGATCATCTTATGCATGTAACTGCAGTATATTTACATGAAACAAGGAAGTGGTTGTTATTTTGTCATCACAAAAGACTAAAATGAATAAAAGCTTAAACGTATATTTGGTTTGTGGATCACTCGGAAAACATTTGATTATATATGTTGTATAAAGAAAAATAGTTGGCTAAATAATTGTATTAGTTCCAAAGAATGATTAGGAAAGCTCTGCAAAATATATGAAGTTTGGAAAATAGAAAGCACATAGCTAAATGAGCCGCCCATATTATCTTAAAACACAAACTTACCGGTTAACGGGACGGTACAAATTTTGCTATATTATTTTTCCTCTTGCTGGAGTATCTACGAAAACATCATATTTTATAGCAGCTTGCATAATGCAGAAATGCTATCCAGGAGTAAGCCTTTTTGGACGCCCATTTAGGAGGTGTCAAACAGGCCCCATCATCGATTTAAGATCTTTTCTTGTTTCAATTAGTGAGCAGCTGAAGTTTTCATTGCATAAATTTACCATATGACCTTCTTTCTGCTCCAGTGAGCAGAGAAGATAATTAGGAATAATGGAGTCGGCAATTTAACCTACTTTTCAAAAACAAATGGTTGAGGTGCTAAAATAATCACACAAAAATTTGCATACATAAGATCGAAATCCATTATATCCTATGAATTTAAGGGTAAGAAGAGGTAGAGAAAATGCCTCGAGTCAATGTTCAAATACCAAGCGCTACAACGATGAATACACTTGACTGTTAGTTTATCATGTTAATCAATACTATGTTTGGCCATCTACCTCCTGAGCTTCATATCTCAGAATATTTATGGTATAAATACAATTAGACAGTAACTGAGCTTACCAACAGAGTTAAGCGTTCGACGAATCAAGTAGAAAAGTCATACCTGCAAAGTCCAAAAAGAAACAACCTTCAAAACATGAGTTATAGAAACACACTAATCCATAAAATATAGAAAAATCAACGGAATAGCTCTAGTCCAGTGCAATCCGATCAATTCATAGAAAGACAAAAGAAATTATCTCCTCAACTTTATTACAAGATAAGAAAAATCCAAACTTCTCACAATCCATAACATTAGACAGTTGTTGTAGAGTTCAGTTAAAGAAAGCGGCATGCATAATGGCTTCTACCGGTCAAAACCAATCATTTAGGCCACATGGACTTACATTACCATGAACTCATACAAAACAATTCCTACCTGAACCTATGTGGAATCCTCTTTTCCTTTGATTAATTGTCAAGTAATGCCATAACTCACTACATTATCTGAAAGGGATATACTACAACATTTCCATTAATAGATACAATTCTAACAACCAAAAGTTCCTCAGGACGTGGCTTTAATTAAAGACAGCAAATTTCGAGAGATAATTGATCCGAGTTTTGCCAAAAGAGTACTTGTTTCTAGAACTCTATGTTTAATATCTTTGATTCTTTACTTAACCAGTTTTACACCATTAATGAATTAGTGTAAAGATTTTTTAATTTATACGCCAATCGAATTTCAGCAACTACCAGTTGCATATTTAGCAAGTAATTAGCAAAAGAACTCTCTTTTCCTCTGTGGCCTCTGTCAGGCACTATTTTGAGGCATTTTGCGCTTTCAACTGTCAAAGACAGCCCATATCTCATATCATTGGCAAACTTTCTCTATATGTGCAGCCTTGAGTAATTTGACTATAGAGCCACAAGAGAAACATATTTGGGTAGGCAAGAGAACTTTGTTATATTGGTTTCTGTCTAACATAAAAAATGAAAAGTTTCATAGTTAACCCCAAAATTAGTTGAAGCCTTTTCAATTTAGGATTGCTGATAAGTGGTGATTTTACCACTTATTTTAGTCTCTTTGCTTTGGTTTTTGTGTTCTTAATCTATAATATGAGGGTATTCTTGGTGTGTATTGCTATTATTTCAGGTGCATTGAGTCCAGGGCACAAAAAGGACAAAATGGCATAAAAAGACGGAAAAGAGCTGAATATGCGTTCAGTATGCGGCACCGCAAACTCTGGTATGCGGCCGCATACTCAGTCTCAAAATGACCAGTGAGTAGAGCTAAATGCGCAAGGATGCGAAGACTATGTAGCTCCGCAAATTCATTTTGCGACCGCATACTTGGTCCGCATAGCGTCATTAAAAGCCACTTTTGCACTTTTTGTCTCCCTCCTATAAATATTCTCCTAGAGTTTTGTGATAAGTTGGTTCATATGATTGAGAAGAGTTTTGGAAGAAACCAAGTGAAAAACAAGTCAAAAAAAGGCCAAATTGAAGAAATGGCAAAAACTGGACAGTTTTGCCAAACTGTGCAAAACTGTCCAGTTTTGCAAAAACAGGCCAGTTTTGCAAATTCCGAAAATCAGTGGCTGTTTTGGATATATTTTGGGTTGGAAAATTTTGCAACTATAAAAGGAACACTTGGAAGACAATATCATTATCTTTGGCCATATTTACAAGCTTGGAGAGCTAGGGTTTTTGCATCCACACTTGGGGATTGAAGATTTGAAGATCTTGATAAGAAATTTCTTAATCTTTTACTCATTTCTTCAATTCCTTGCTTTGTATTGACTATTTAAGTGTGTAGTTTTTCATTTCAATACTTTAATCTTGTTTATGGAAATATTCATTTGTTAAAGTTTGGATTGAAACTCTTGTTATGCTTATGTATTGAATGATTGTTATAGCTAATGAAGTGAGTTAATGCTGTTTTAATTAATCTTGTTCTTAATGTTTCTTAAGGGATTAGCTAACCTTAAGACCCGTCCATTTACTTTGATTGAGCTCGGAAGAGGAAATCTAGTTGGAAAAGATTAATTAACAAGAATTTGGGTCATTAAATCCATCTAATAACTTGAGCTAGGAATAGAAAAGTTACTCGAGATTCAATTAGTTGTGCTTGATATCACACTCTAAGGCTTGGAAAAGCTTAGAGTGAAATTCATTGATTTAGTTGAAAGACTTTCAATGAGATGTTAGAAACCATTATTTATTAACATAAACTCGCTCTTAGTTGTACAATTGTAAAATACATTGGATCGTTAGTTGAGAGTAATTTTCCTTGTATCCATGTTTGTGGCCATTGATCATTTTACTTGCTTTCTAGGTTAGTTTACATTTTTGCATTAGTTATAATTTTCTCAAAACCAAAATATTATCAAGTGTTTGGATTAGTGTAGAAAGTGAAAATTCCTTACTTGCTTGATCGCCTAGTATACTGTTCCTTGTGGGATTCAACCCTGACTCATAGTTGGGTAATTATATTGCATACGATCATGTACACTTTCTCTTTGAGGAGTGGATTTGGACGTTATCAATTTCTCAATCGCAAAAGCGCAATCACTGAAAATGAGTAATTAACAAGAAATATTGTGAATCGAGGGAGTTTGGTAGGTTCTATTCGTACGCTTCCATGAAAAATGGCATTCATGATTATAAACATGCCAATGGAAAATCACCAAAGAGAGGTACTTTAACCTTGGTGGGAATGCTGGTATTATCCTCTGTCCAGAATAAGAACAACCAAATATATGAGCAAGATGCAATAAAATGTGCTACTCGAAATTATGAATGTACTAAACCCCTAATTCAATCAAAGATTACAAGGTAAAATTACAAAAAAAAAAAAAAAAAAAAAAAACAAGGAAAAGCTATCTTATGAGTGTGTAGAATTATATAATCTAATAAAATGACGTACTATAGCTTACAGTAATTACTGTAAGTAATAGAAAGCCAGTCGAATTTGTTTGTCACGAAAAGCTGGTCGGATAGCTCAGAATCATGAACACAAAATATCAATTGCCTAAATAATTAGCATGAGAAGATTAACTTGCTTTCTTTCCTTTTCTCAATTAGTGAGCAACTAAAGTTTTCACTGCATAAATTTACCCTCTGTTCTTTCTGCTCCAATAAGCAAGAATAATTAAGTCAACAATTTATTCTACTCTTTGAAAACAAACGACTGAGGTGCTAAAATAATCACAGAAAAATTTGCACACACAAGATCTAAGTCCGTTAATTTCTATGACTATACTTGACTGGATGGAAGAGATTCTCATAGGGTAAGCACAAAATACCTCGTCGGATCCAAAATAAGATAGTAACTAAGCTTCATATCTACTCAAAATTTCTATGGTATAAATAAAATTAGATAGTAAGTGAGCTCACCAAGCGTGTTAAGTGCTTGACGGATCAAGTAGAAAATGCACACCTGTAAAGTCCAAGAAGATCCACCTTCCAAATATGAGTTACAGAAACACACAAATCCAAAGAACATAGACAAATCAACATAATTGCTCTAGTTCAATGCAATTTCCAATCTCACAGAAATAGGAAATAAATCAACTTCATTTTGAAATATGCAAAAAAAAAAAAAAAAAAAAAAAAAGGTAATCCGACAGGTGTAATATGTCGTAATAGACAGTTGTAGATTTCTGTTAGAGAATCATCATTTGTGTTGATATTTTTTCGATTCCACTGGCAGAATATGGATTTTTTCCCTATACAACAAACGATAGGAGAACATATAGAATGTAGACAAAAGTTGTTAGAGACTTTATTTGAAATCTCAAATACTTTCGGATTCAGATTTTATTGTACTTGAAGAAGAGACCACACTATTTCAGACTTGGGAATTTCCTAGAAATAAAAAGGAAGAAAATCAATCACCTCCAAACGCATGCATCAAATCTTAGAGCTTGTCAAAAATTTCCTTCGTATGACCATAAAGGAAAAGCACCGAAAGCAACACAAAAAATTAAAACCAGAGCTCAAGACTGAGTAGTGTAAAGATCAGTGGAATCCAGTTGTATACCTAAAGTGCGAAAATTTAACTAAAGGTGACACTCATGTCTCCTAATTACTAAAGGTGACAACTTTGACCATCCAAGGTCAAAGGCCACTTAAATTTGTGATTAAGTTAATTGGGGTTCAAAATGTATTTTTTAAAATTTCTTAATCTTTTACAAAATACAAAAAAAACCCCAACTTATACCCAACCCCGCAACCCCTTTATTTCTAAATCAAAAGGCAGTTTCACCTTTTCCTCTTCTTCAAAATCAAAACCCACCCTCTTCTTCAAAATCAAAACTATCCCTCAAGCACTTGGAATTTCCTCTTCAAATTCGACAAAAATCATTGTTGTTGTTGCTGCTCTCGTTTCTCTATCTCTCTTCACTACTGCTATTTCTTCAAACTCAGTTAAAATCAACGAACTTCTTCCTCTTCAAAAGTTAGGATTTTGAAATCAAAGTGTGAAAATGGGGTTGTATTCAAAAGTGCCTTCTGAAGATGGGTTTGTCTTCAATATTGTTTATTTTGTTGTTCCATGCTTGAGAAACCCTTATTTGGGATATTTGTTTGACTTGTTGGGGTTTGTGTGTTTGTAAATAGTATATATGGTTGTGAAATTATGATTTTTAGTGCTGTTTTTGTTCTTGTTCTCCTTAGGGTTTTGAAAAAAAGGCTTGCAATTTTTTTCATTTTTTCCAACAACCGAGTAAGTTGTTGCAGCAACTTCAGCACTTGTTTGACAGTTGCAAACATCTGTTGAGGTTGCATGCTTAAAAAAACCCTATTTGGTGTGTATTTTATTTAACTTGTGATGGTTGTGTGTTTGTAGTGAAATAGATATTTTTGTTGGTTCAAAAGTTAGGGTTTTGAAATTAAAGTTATGAAAATGATGATTTTGGCTAAAGAAGAAGAGGAAGAACTTAGGTTTGTCTTCAATGTTGTATATTTTGTTCCATTTTTTATGGTTGTGTGTGTGTTTGTAAATGTAAACGGATAATGCTGGTAGTTAAAAATAGATGTTTTTTTTTTGTTTGTAAGGTTTAGGAAAAAGGGCTTTGCCTTTGTTTAGTTTTTATCCAACATTTGAGTAATTTTTTGCAACAAATTCCTCATCTGTTGGTATAAATTCAAACATTTGTTGAGGTTGTTGCAGAAAATGAATCAGTTATTGCAACAGATTCACAATTTGTTGAAAAAAATCAAAACGATTCGAAGAAGCTACAACAAGTGTTTTGATTTTTTCCAACAGATTGTGAATTTGTTGCCACAACTGATTCACTTTCTGCTTTATACACCGTTGCAATCAGCTTTAATCGGTTGTTGCACCAGATTCACAATGCGTTGGAAAAAATCAAAACGATTCTTTGAAGAAAGCCGTAACAACCTGCTTTGATTTTTTCCAACAGATTGTGAATCTGTTGCAACAAGTGATTCACTTTCTGCAACACTTGTTGCAACAAGTTATATACCTGTTGCAACAGTTTAATCAACTATTGCAGGAAAACTCCATTACTTGTTTTAATTTGAATGATGCAAAAATCAATTGAAATTATTTTGTTTATCTCCTGTGTGCAGATAAAATGTCTCCGAAAAAAAAAAAAAAAAAGAGAAATCAACTGATGTATCTAGAGATAGTAAAAGAATCAAAAGGAAAACATCATTAGAGGAGCTTATTGATTTAGCAAATGCTATTTGTGAATCAGCATATGTAGAGGAAAGAGATAGTCAAACTGATAGTTAAACTAACAAACAATCCTCAGAAAGAGAGGAAACCCAGGAAATCTCTTAGGTAGAAGTTTCAAGAGTTAGGCATGCTGAACAGCCTGAAGATGGGCAAGAAACAGAACAAGACAAACAAGAAGATGAAGGAAATGATGATGGAACTGAAGGAGATGAAGATGACGAAAAAGATGAAGAAAATGAAAAAGATAAAGAAAATGAACAAACTGAAAAGGATGATGAAGAAGATGAAGAAGAAAATAAGATCACTTGTCTACAACCTTAGTTGAATACAGAACAAAGAAGAAAAATAGTGTGAATGCGAAGAAGAAAATAAGATCACTTGTCTACAACCTTAGTTGAATACAGAACAAAGAAGAAAAATAGTGTGAATGCCAATATTATTGTAGAATCTTCTAGTAGTATGGGCAAAGATCCAAACAAACCTTCCATTTGGAGCCCTAAGGGGGCTGACGAACAATTATTTATACGTACTCAACATTATGTGTGTGTGTGTGTGTGTGTGTGTGTATAGTGTGTGTGTGTGTGTGTTCAGTATCAATATATTATATGTTCAGTATGTATTTCAGTTGCTCAAATTATGTTTAGTGGTTTCAAACAAGTCACAAAGTCATTGCAATAATCAAGGAAGTTGTTGCAACAGATTCCTCACATGTTGGAAAAAATCAAAAAGTTGTTGAGATTGATGCAACAAATTCCTTACATGTTGCAACAGTTTTATTATATTTAGTAGTTTCAAACAAGTTACAAATCTGTTGCAACAGATTCCAAATCTGTTGGTAATAATCAAATAGCTGCTACAGATGTCGCAACAGATTTTCCATCTGTTGCAACAGATTAAAAAACTGTGCGAAATAATCAAACAGTTGCTTTGAGTAAATAGTTACAATAGCTGAGTAATTTGTTGCAACAGATTCCTGACCTTGTCGGTAAAAAGGAAACAACTAAGTAAATTATTGCAACAACTGAGTAATATGTTGTAACAAATGGCTCAGCTGTTACAAATCAAAATAGTTGTTGAAGCTTTTGCAACAAGTTACTAATATGTTGCAACAAATGACTCAAATGTTGCAACAAGTTACTTATCTGTTACAACAGATGGCTCATCTGTTGCAACAATGTACTTAGTTGTAAAATATTCACTCTATTGATCACTAAATATCATTAATTTCCTTTGTTTATCACTAATATGGGTGAATCAAGTAGTTCACATCAAATCACTTTAATGATCACTCGATTTAGTGCATAGATGATCATCTGTCCTGACCCAAAATACCATCAAATTGATTAAGTATATATATTGATCACTAAATATTATTGAATTCCTTTGTTTATCACTAAACATGGGTGAATCAAGTAGTTCACATCAAATCACTCTAATGATCATTCGATCTTGTGCATACTAACTTAGTTACTCAAAATACCATCAAATTGATTAAGTGTATATATATTGATCACTAAATATAATTAGTTTCCTTTGTTTATCACTAAATATGGGTGAATCAAGTAGTTCACATCAAATCACTCTAATGATCACTCGATTTAGTGCATAGTGACTTAGTTGATCATCTGTTTTGACTCAAAACACCATCAAATTGATTAAGTATATATATTGATCACTAAATATCATTGATTTCATTTGTTTATGACTAAATATGGATGAATCAAATAGCTCACATCAAATCACTCTAATGATCACTCGATTTAGTGCATAATGCCTTTGTTGGTCATCTGTCCTGACTCAAAATACCATTAAATTGATTAAGTATATATGTTAATCACTAAATATTATTGATTTCCTTTGTTCATCACTAAATATGGGTGAATTAAGTAGTTCACATTAAATCACTCTATTGATCACTCGATTTAGTGCATAATGACTTAGTTGATCATCTGTCATAACTCAAAATACCATCAAATTGATTAAGTGTATATATATTGATTACTAAATATTATTAATTTCCTTTGTTTATCACTAAATATCATTGATTCTCTTTGTTGATCACTAAATATAGGTGAATCATATCATAGTTGTTGCAACAATTGCAGTATCTGTTGCAAAGAAGTAACATAGCTGTTGAACAAGACGCATCATTTGTTGGATAAAACACAACAAGTTACCTAGTTTCTGCAACAAGTCATTTCAATTGTTGGAAAAACTCAAACAAACAACCTAGTTGTTGTAACAAGTCGTGTCACTCGTTGGAAAAACCCCAACAAGTAACTTAGTTGCTGTAACATATTTGTTAATTGCAACCAGTCCTGTCACTTGTTGGATAAAGTCCAACAGATAAATGGTTGTTGCAACAAGTCCTCCTATTTGTTGTGATATGTTCAACAACTAACAAGTTGTTGCAACAAGTCCTGTTACTTGTTGGAAAAACCCCAACATGTTACAGAGTTGTTGCAATAGATTTATTACTTATTGGAAAGTTTTCAGCAATTAATTAACAACAGAACATACGTTTGTGATTTGAACAAGATCAACATATCACTTAGGTGAGTTGTTGCAACTGATCACTTAGTTGTTGGTGATAGCTTCGGTTGTCTTTGTTTCATCCGACGGCTGTAAAATATGTCCAAAAACTAATGCAGTTGTTGCAACGAGAAGTCTTCTTGTTGCGACAAGTCAGTGAGTTATTGGAAAGAGTAGAAGCTGTCCAACAGCTTTCACAGTTGTTGCAACAAGTAGGCTAAATTATTTATACACATTTTACCAGTTGTTGCAACAGATTAGTACAAAAGTTGCAACAACTGCATAAATTTTTGCAAGTGTTGCAAAAACTACAACAGCTATAGCAATAAATTCAGAAGCTCTTATACAACATCTTTAGTACTTGTTCCAATAATCAACTGCTACTGTAAATAGTTGAAAAATCAGCAGCTATACCCAGATGAATAATTGAAATAAAACAACACTGTTTTACTTACTAAATGAGCGGAAATAACCCATGAAGTAATGCCCAGTGCTACACGAATGAAATCTGTTCCGAAAATTACATAAATCGGGTGAGTTTGTTTTTTCCTTGAACAACTTTTTTTTTAAATGAAAGAAGAAAGCAGCAGCAGCAAAAGTGGAGGGGGGGGGGGGGAGTACGGGGTGGTGGATGGAGTAAGAAACCAAAAAAACAAAAATTCAAAACTTTTTTTCAAGATTTTTTTTTTTTTGAGGGGAGGGAGGTGCAAAAAATCAAAAACAAAAACTTTTCAAACTTTTTTTTTTTAAACCCAATTTTTTTTGTGGTGGGATGTTGGGTCACGGGGGGTGGGCGGTGCAAAAAAATTGGTTGGGGGTGGGGGGGGGGGGGCGCCGATGTGTTTTTTCGAATTTTTTCCCCACCAATTTTAGGTAATTAGGATTTTATTTAGTTGGGCCAAAGTGTAAAAAATAAAACTTAGGGGTAAAGTGTTAAAAATAATGCTTAGGGCTAAAGTGTTAAAAACAAAACTATTGGGCAAGTTGGAAAATGATCAAAAGTCCTTAATCACTAATTCAAATTTTATCACCTCTACTCAATATTTAAAACTTGAGTTACCTTTACTCAATTTTAAAACCTTTTTGTCACCTATAATTAATTGGCCCCCGAACGTGGAAGCTTATAACTAATGTCACCAACAAAGGAATAAAAAGGGTTGGACTTAAAGTACCAACATGCCTATAGAAAATGATGATATTACGAAACTACCCTTCGTCGTACTATGGGACTCACTCTTACTAAATAGTTAAATAATAATAAAATAATGTTCCTAATTGGTGAAATTGAAAAAACTTTGTGGTCAACATGACAAATACTTACCAATATATTTTTATTTAAACACTCGAATTAAGGTTTGTTCCAATTTAGCACCTAAACACATGATTAAGTGTTCTTACTAGACACTTCCAACTCAGACTTCGAAAAACTTTTGTGCGTGTTCTCAAACACGCATTACGTGGATAAGTTAACGACTTAAACATATCATCTCCTTTAATTATATATGCACTAGCCTCAAATAAGTTCGTGAACCTCAGAGTTATTCCAATTAAAGTTGGTATGTATAATTAAAGGAGGCGGCCGTTGTGACAAAACTAAGCGTCCAAAAAGTACTTCAAAGTGAAAAAGATGAAACGGGGAAAAGGAAGATGTTGACAATGAGAACAGTATTGCTACTGCTGTTCAAGTTCTTTCCTTATTTTGGATGTGCTAAAAGTTTCATCAATTCAGCAAACCAATATCAGTAGAAGCTTGAGGCACCTAACAAAGCATCAAAGTAATGTTCCAGCATATGAACCATGATCATTCATTTCTCATACACTCAGTGACAGATCCAAGATTTTCACTCAGGGTGTTCGGAAAAATAACTGGACCTAAATATACACTGTAATATATGTTCAGGGTGTTCAAAAGTTAATATATGTACATGAACACATAAAATCTATCCTAAATATACACTGTAATTTTTTATATTGGGTGTTCGGGTGAACACCCTGGCCTCTTACTGCATCCGCCCCTGCATACACTCCCTTGAAAAGTAAGCAAATTAGCAGATAAATAGAGCGGTAAAAGAGTTGCACCGTAATACAAAATGAGAAAAAATGAGGTGGTATGCAAAAATTACAAACTTTCTATATTCACGAAAAGTAGGAGTTGTAAGGTACAATTGTACTCCAATATAAGTGGTAAACAAATAAACTTGAAAAATCGAGCAGAGAAGATACAAGAAACAAATGGATTTTTATCTCTTGAATTACAGAGGAGAGAAATCTATAAGCTCTCGTAATACATATACAGCAGTGTCTCATTCCAGGTCAACTATCCCAAAATTCGAGAGAAGGATCTTAACTTGATCGACAAAGTCAGAGCCGGTTGCATACTCTGTTAACATCCCGACAGCAAAACCAAACATTGCCCATCTGCTCAACCGATATTCAAGATTGTAACAAGAAGTTAGAACTTACTATGTCAACGACAAAGTATGCAAGGCAAGGTTCAAAGCAAAATGGAATTATTCAAATTGCAGACATAAGTTTCTTCTAAATGATGCAGAAATAACTCTCCCACTTATTGCCTATATATCAATCTGACTCACTCCAAGAGCGACAAGGAAAAGTTGCAAACTCAAGTTCTTGCACCATCACTATCACAAATATGGCATACCAACTAGGTCTACATAATCTAAGTGTGGACCCAATGGCTTGTATGAGAATTAGAAACCTGCGATTATGCAGCAGCAACTGAAATCACTTGAAACAATTCCCACTGGCTTAAAAGCTTCTAATTGTAGAGTGTTAATAAATGTCTGATCAAGTGCAAAGAACGTGTGTGTACCAAGAGTATGGAGGATAGTTATTATTAAACATATCTACAAATTGGGGATCATTCCTAAGTTCATCATACATTCTGTTTAAAGAGAGAGAAAATACAGGTATTACTTGAATGATTGCATTTGAATCATGATCTAGCCAGAGTTCCATCATGCAGCCATGATTGTCGAATGGAAAGATATTAGTTTCTTGATTGATGCAATATATCATTGATTAAGACAAATAGGTACTCTAAACCAGTGGAGAGTCTAATATACCAAAGCGTTATTACAAAAATCAAAATACTTTTCATTCTGTTCAGTTCCCGCACACACTTCAGATGCAAAAGATTTAAGTTTATGGCCAAAAAAACACTATTTATAGTTAGACAATGCAGGGCTTCAAACAAACAGACCTTTCCATTTCCAATTCTTACTTTCAGCAGCATTTTTATGGGGCCAAAGCGGTATGTTTTCAATAAATAAAAACACCTATAAATGATCAAGAACTGCCAAATTGGCAGGAAAAAGTGCTTGAAATTAGCTCAAATTCCACTTCGAATGTCTAAATTTTAGGCTTTCACATGTCAAGGTAGGTATTTAACACAGCCAGTAGCGTAGTCACATATAGTGAAGGGTCGTCAGTTAAGCAACTCATCGGGTCAAAATTACTTTTTATACAGAAATATTAAACCTTGAACACCCTTAGCTCTTAACTTTAGGTACTCAGAAATCTAAATGATGGATGTTGTTTCCCGTCTTGCCAAACCAATTTACCTATTTGAGACGTCGAAATTTCCGATTTCGCCACTCAACAAAGCTATGTGCCTATGTCAATTGTGATTCTTGCAAGTTAGTATTACACCAAGCTGGAGCTTTGGAAACCTCCAGTGAGAATTATTTCAATATTATCACATAACTTCTTCAACCAAAAAAAATATAGCATCACACACAAATGACATTAAATTAAGGCTAAAATCCTACTACAAGAAAACAAACCAAAACAGCATGCCAGCATGGAATGCCCAAAACCAAAAGTATTGACACATTCCCACTTCAAATTTGAAGCAATAGAAAGACAGTTACTACAAAAAAATTATAAAGAACTAACCTAAATAGCCACCTACCCAACCACTTTAACTAAAAATAGCCCTTGGATGTATAATATATGTATAATGCATGTATAACATTAAACATATATAATTAGTGTATAATCTATGTATACCGCTAGAAAAAGCAAACAGTGAATCCGGCCGGTTATTTGCATAAAGATCCCAAACATGAATTCTTGAATTTATTTATTTACCTGCCATTGGAAATTTCATTCTTGGCAATAAAACCAAAGAAGGGGCCTTGATTAGCTTCTTCAAGTTTCTTTTGTTTGAAGTAACCTTGAAGTTCCTTAGCCTTTTGCCTTTGAAATTCCAAGGTAATTACATTCTTACCCTCAGAAGTTGTCACAGCCACATTCTTAGGTGGAACATTAGTAGTACTACTTGGTGGTGGTGGTGGTGGTGGTGAGGATGGTGGTTGGATATTAGGCTTAGGTGGTGATGGTGCAACTGGTCTTCTAAATGGACCTTCAGCTTGAGAATTCCTTATAGTAAGTATTGTGGGGTTTGTTGTACAAAATCTCAAAGTGTAACAAGAAGAACTAGAAGATGAAGAAGGGTAGTTTTGGATTTTAATGCAAGGGAAGGTAGATGATGATGCTACTGACATTTTCTTGATTTTTTTGTTCCTGTGTGCTGTGTTTTTGTATGTCAGATTATGGAAGAAGAATGGATAGTGTTTGGTTTTTCAAAGTGTTATCAGAAAGAGATTGTATGGAAGTGGAAGTGTTTTGTGGATAACATGTGGCCAAGTCTCGTAGGTGATTGTCAAGTGTCAACTACTCTGTCTAGTCAGAAATCAAGAATAGTCATAAACTCTCAAAGAAATTCTTCAGTTTGTTTTTTTCTCACTTTGTAGGCGTTTGGAAAGGGGGAATTACGCTCTATGCCTATTGACAAAGAATATTCATTTGGTTCAGCCCAATTTTTCTTTAGTTATGTGATTTAGCTCAGTTTTTCTTAAACACCTCTTATTCACTATTATACATTTTTATACAAGGTGGACACGTTATTTACTATAAGTTTATAATCCTGTGTAATATTTGTATAATGTCGTATAATGTTGTATACTGTGTGTATAAATACTTGCAAAAAAAAAAAAAAAAAGAATCAGTTATGCGAGTAAAAACTGAAAATATAGTTATATATGTGGGTATACACTACTAAAAAATCTTTATTTTTCCACTAAAAACTGTTTAGTGGTTATTTCTCACCGAATGTCGGTGGAAAAAACCTAAATAATAGTGTTTTCACATAGAAATATTAGAAAGTTTCTCACTATTTCTATGGGAACTTGTTTCCAACCATACGTTTTTCAGTGAGCCGATTCGTCGGAAATGAGATGGGAAAATCATATTTTGTAGCACAAATTTCCCACTGAATGTCAGGGGGGAAAACCTTTGATTCTAGTAGCGATAATATATTATGTTAGGTTGTATATATTTGTAAAAATATCTACAGAATATTTGAAAATAAATTGGAAAAGATATAAAAATTGAAATTGTGTTTGTACATGCAATTAACTTAAAAAAAAATAGAAATTTTGTGAGTGAAAAATAAACTTCACTTGAAAAACTAGTCAAAATCACTTTTTCAAACTTGAAACTCATTAACGAGAAAAAAAAAATCAGTGTAGTATATAAACAAACATTGATATGTCCAAAGGGTCCTCAGTAGCGGATATCAAAATGAAGAAACTTTTTTTATGGAAAGTTTTCCTTTTTAGCCGATATAAATTTAGATTCATCGAAATAGTTAGTAAGATGATTATATTGAGGGGGAAAAAAAAAGTATTACTGGTAATTTTGCAATCACTTCGTATCAAAATAAATGAAGGGTTCATTAGAAAGTTCAACTTTTAAATTTTTGGTTCCAATTAGCACATTGTTTTCTTTTAAAATAAAATTTACATAATTATAAATTAGATAAAAGTGTTACTACTAAATAAGTTACAACTATATTAAAAAGTTGTGATCAAAGTGAACTTTTTTTGTTTTTTGTTTTCTGAGTAGGCGTTTGGCCATGAGTTTTGAAACCATGGTTTCAAACCAGCGTTTGGACATGCGTTTTTACGCATGGTTTGAAACCATGATTTCAAACCCTAAATCATCCAAAAAGGCATGATATGGGGTTTGAAACCATGGTTTCAATTTTTTTTAATATAAAATTTTAACCCATAAGTTTATATTTTGTAAAAAAAGACCTTTAAGTTGGTAGATATTTTTAACAATTACCCCCATCAATCATTTACCAATTTCATTAACTTCCACCAAATTTTATTTATGTCTACCAACCTTTTAATTTTATAAAAAAGACCCATAGTTTAATTTTATTTATTGCACTAAAATTTGATCAATTGATGTTTTATTTTTAGAAAGGTCTTCTAGTATTAATTTTGAGCCGGTTGTTATGAATTAGCGTATTAATTTTGTTATGAACTATGACTTGCTCATTTGGTAAGATTGTATAAGAATTGAGAATGTTTTGATAGTTTTCACAACTTGTGGGGTTTTTATGTCTATAAGAGAAAATACTCCTTAAAATATCCAAATTGCATGTCCAAACATGGTCTCAAACCAGGTTTCAAACCATGGTTTCAAACCATGTCCAAACGGGGCCTAAGTAATCTATATACAATATAAAGCTAGGGCATAGGTAAGGTGACGTCGCACCTCTCTATGGCCTAAAATGCTATTTATCTTTTTTCTCCTTTTTTTTGAATTTTTTCCTCTTCTCCATCCTATTAATTTAATTTAGCTTATATTAAAATGCCTAGGGGTCGATCTCTATTAAATTCTCCAAGCATTATGGTGATAACGTCCTAAAGGTGGAAGATAAAAAACATTAGTTCTTCTCCCTTCCTTTTCATTAATTCTTATTGATGTGTAGTAATGTGCTAATTAAGAGAGGAGATAAAAAGAGAAGAACTAACTTAACATATTCATATATGGTTCATCCATCTTACCTCCAGTCCAATGCTGCATTAGAAAATTTTGCAGTATCAAGTCTTCAGTATATTTCTTTTACTTTGTATAGTAACAATTTATCTTGTGAAATTTATGTGTTAGTAAATATTTTATCTTGATTGAGTTTATTTGTATGTGCTATCTTGCCTGTAAATTCAAATTGACTCATTTCTTAGCAACAAAAGATTTGACAACGTTCTTTTCCAACATTTTGGTTGAAAACTTTACGCACTTTTACGTTTCATAATTATTTCTTGCTTGGTATTTGCTACATGTTGGTGTTTCGTGCTATGTCATCAGCATCAAAGGCCTGGTATACTCAGTGGTATTTACCTCAACGTTGATACATTTTTTTAAGGTAATTATAAGCACTCTCTAAATTCAATAATTAACTTTTGTATACTCCTATTAATTTTGTTCTAATTTCTTTTACAATGCATAATTTTTTCGATTAGATTGTTTAGAAACTGACATGGTATAATGTTGGAAACTATATTTAACTTAATGTTCGAAAAAATAGAGGCAAAATCTAGAAATGATGATGTGCCTAGAGTTTGCTGTGAAATGGAATATAAGCTGTAGAACATGACTTTTTTTTTGTTGATGTAAATGAACTTAATTTTTAACTATATTTACTATTTTCTATTGACAGCAGGATGAACTTTTGCTGAAAGAGGAGCTTGAAATTATGATCTTTAAGTAGGAGAATGGTCTTATGGTGTAAAGCAAAAAAAAAAAAAAAAATTGATTAGGAGAAAGATATTGATTCGGAGGAATCTTAAAGATAAACTTATTAGTTTGGAGGGATCTTGAAGTATGTTTTGTCCGAAAGCTCATTTCAACCTGAGAAACTAAATGAGTTCTTTTTTGCATTATTTCTACCCAATTACTCTACTTATTTAGGCTCTTTGATAGTATTTTTTTAGCAAACAAAAACTATATATAATTATTTCTCGATTCTACGTTTTAGTTTACATCGGAGGCCAAGATTGTTTTGTCATTTCTACAGCAATTAAGAAAGTAAGAAATTGTTTTGTCTGCAAAACAAAGTTTCTTTTTATTTGTTTCTTATCTTTTTCTTTTTGTTGACAAAGTTTTTTTTTTTTTTTTAACATTATTATATATAGAAAAGAGGGGAAAGGGAAATGAGGGACATAAGAAAATTGAATCCTCACCAGTATAGTAAAAGTTTAGTTAGCCAACAATTAGACCACTAAGATTTTTTAGATTGAGATCTAGCTCATATTAAGTTATGCATTTATTTAAATTTTTCATCTTCTTATCTTTTTGTTTTTTTGATCTTCTGAATCGCTTTACTTGATAATTATTATGGTGATCAATCAAAAAGTATTGCGTCCATGAAAGATTATTCAGATAGTCTTTCACAAAATATTGAATTTTCGACCGATCATTTTTAAAAAAATTATTTCACTGTTACACACCCGAAATTTTTGGTCATTATCATGCCGCGAACTATATGGATTCTTTACATATTCTCAAATTAAATTGAATAATTAATGGATAATAATATATATACTTCTTCATATTTTATAATATGTTTTTTAGGCACTATCAGACTATGGAGTGAATGATTTGATCAATGAATATTCGATTCTGTCTTCAATGTAGAATCGATTCACACCAATTCTTCTATTTTTTATAGAAAAAATACGGATTCGGGTCGTCATTAATCATTTGATAGAGTATTCAATACGTATGTATATACGTTTATCCTTCCTTCACTTCATTCTTTTTCTTTCTGAAGTTTCGATGTAAAGATTCCTCTACCAACGCATTTAACTTTAGGGTTTAGGTTTCAGGATTTAGGGTTTAGGGTTTAGAATATTATCTTTTGGTTACTTATCTTTATTAAAAGAAGAAAGAAAATAAGATTTGATATTTTTTTTAAAAAGAAAATGAGCAATTCATATAGGGAAGTATGAAAGAAAAAGAAGAAAAAAGATAAAAGATAAAAGATAAAGAGGTTAAAAGGGGAAAAAGAAAATAAAAAATAAGGCGAAAATTACACAAGAGATTTATAATACTAGATGATAAAACGCATATATTTTCTCCAATTATACGCATATAATAAATGTACAATGAAGTAACCATGTTGTTTTAAGATATTTTTTATAAGAGGGAAAAAATATTGTTTCCCATGCATAGATTTTACAAGTTTTTTAGAAGACAAAAACTCTTTTTAAGTAATGAAAGACCATAGTAAACTATATAAACTAAGTGTTAAATATTTAAAGAAAGTTTTAAGAAATTAATATTCGAAAGTAATCCATGCGAAGCGCGATAGATTTCACTGGTAAATAATAAATGTCATATCAGGCGGAACGACCAATACTGGTATATACTACTACTTCATATAGAATGGACTGGATCTTCATGTTTGGCCTAGAGAAAATCTATTCTGATGATGAGTCACCGGTACAAATTGAAATCTTAACTGGTACTGAGATTATGGTAAAAAACACACCTCAAGTATTACCTTTTTTGAGTTTCCTACCTGAATTTGCGATCTACCTAAACTATCACCAATTAGTTTGCAAAACACACCTCAACTTTCAGTTGTTCACTTTTTTTACTTAAAATATCACCAACTAGTTAGCAAAACACACATCAACTATCAGTTATTCACTTTAATGAGGTTTGTTTTGCAAACTAGTTGGTGATCGATCAGGCAGGAAAAGTGAACAAGTGGTAGTTGAGATGCGTTTTGTAAATTAATTGGTGATAGTTTAGGTAGAAAACCTTCACAGCTGATAGTTCAGGTAGGAAACTCAAAAAAAGGTGATACTTGAGGTGTATTTTTTACCCTTAGCCCTGAAAAAATCGTTGAAAGATTTGCACATATTTGTATTCCATTGTACAAAAGTCTCTATCTCATCCTCAAATTCTCTGAAGAGTTTGAAGGTTGTTGGTTCATTACCTAAGCTAAGGTCCATGGAAATATCTCATTGTAAACATTTGAAGACACTGAAGTTTCGTGCTCCAAGTCTCGTGTCTTTTGAGGAAGTTCCCCTCCTATCTAAGCTAACCTAACTTTTGGAGGTTTTTATGCCATTTCTTTTATTAAGAGTGCTCCAGAGCATTCGACCTGTTGCAGCAACCTGAAGAGGCTTAAACTGAAAGTGTCTTCCAAAGGTATCTTCCTTTTGCAAGGTGATTCCCGATGAATTTCATCAATTCTGCCATCTTAAAATGTTGGAATTAGATATCACATCAAAGTTTGGTGATGGAATTTGTTTCTTCATATTCTTGATTAAATGTTCTCCTCATCTGTCTAGATTAACTATCCGGTTAATATTCCTTCCTTTCTTCTCTACTGGCACTAAGGGACACGTTGTACGGGGTTATGGAAATTTGCATGACTCATTTGAGAAGGGCCAGGCGAAAGCGCGCACTGCTGATCTTATAGCACAAGAAGCTATGACATCCTGTCATAAATGTCTAAAGGTAGTGAAGTGGTTTGGTTTTATTGGGTCTCCAAGTGATTATGAACTTGCTTTGCATTTTGCTGCGAATTGCTAGATCTCTTACGAGAATGACCCTTTGTTCTGATACCAATTTAGATGATCTAAATGAGTTTTGTCCATCCTCCATGAGGAAGAAGGCGATCCGAGAGTGTGCTGATGATCAACTTAAAGCAAATTTACCTCCCAGAGCTAAATTGTTGACATATGGCCTTGGTTTTTTGAAGAAGAGTATGTAGCACTGGAGGTTATTAAATTAAGGGCAAAGGGTCAAATTTACCCTCTAAGTATGATTTATAGTTCAAATTTGCCCTCCGTCAAAGTTTGGGATCAAATTTGCCCTCTCCGTTAGGATACTTGATAAATTTGCCTTGATTATGGATGGAAGTATGACTAGGATTCCTTATCAGTCCACATAGGTGCCATGTGTATAAATAAAATTATTTTTCCTTTAAATCTTAGTGTAAAAACCATACTAATTAAATTTTGTCATGTATTTTCTTTTTTTAATTATAAAAAAAAGAATACAATACCTAATCTTCTTCTCCGTCAAACCACCGCTTCCCCTTCTTCTTCTCCCCCACTATCATCTCCGTCCACCGCCCTTTGCACGTAAAAACCAGTCTCAATTTGCATGCTCTTGGTAGTCATTCGTGTTTCAATACTAAACAATGATTCAGATTCCTCAGGCACTTCATGTCCCTCTATAGCCACATATGCCTATACTGAAAACAGCTCTGACTCAAATTGAGACAAATTAAAAGGTGCCCTTTTGAATGCTTTAGTCTTTGTTGTTTTGAATGCTTTAGTCTTTGTTGTTGTTGTTACTGCTGTTACATTTCTTTTGGTGTTACTTTTCTACTTGAGGTGTACCAAATTCTTGAAATACTACATGAGTTTCTCTTCTTTTCTTGTTTTGGGATTTATGGGTGGTGAAATATCTTTGTTCTTGATTGAAAAATTCAGGGTCCCTATTGATGGTGGAGGGCGGTCGACGGTGATAATAGTGGGGGAGAAGAAGAAGGGGAAGCGATGATTTGATGGAGAAGAAGATTAAGTATTGTATTCTTTTTTTATTGATTAAAAAAAGAAAATACATCACAAAATTTAATTAGTATGGTTTTTACACTAAGATTTAAAGGAAAAATAAATTTATTTATACACATGGTGCCTATGTGGACTGATAAGGAGTCCTAGTCACACTTTCAATCATAATCAGGGCAAATTTATCAAATATCTTAACGGAGAGGGCAAATTTGATCCCAAACTTTGACGGAGGGTAAATTTGAACTATAAACCATACTTAAAGGGTAAGTTTGACCCTTTGCCCTTAAATTAATAATTGAAACAAGATTATTTACTATGAATTCTTTATTTTGTCTTTAATATTTTTTTAATCATTGAAGGGAAATTTGTTGGATAGCTGATGTACGTTGATAAACTTTCACCTCTTTTTAACTACAGAAATAATGGTTGAGTTTCCAAGTTGCAGAGTATGTTCTGTTACTTTTAACATCCTAATCAGCGGCATTTTATTGTGATAGCAGGACTCTAGTACACACATGATTACTTGAGATATTATATATCTATTTATATATGTATATGTATGTATAATTTACTAAATGCTTTGTTATTCTCATTTAGATTTAAGGAGGAGACACTTCAAAAGTGGAGTGGATAAGACCCTGAACAATGACAAGTACTCAAACAATGATTACTCAAATGCAGAGAGCAGCATAAATTAAAAGCTAATAAACCTGGTTCAGGAATCTGGGTTACGCTCTATTTTCACTTTGATTAAAGGTTATATCTCTCTTCACACTGGCATAACTTGTAGAATCATTAAAAAATTGGTCGAGGAAATATTCCATACAGCTACTTCGGTAGAAAGGCAGAAACACAAGGAAGGAACCAACACCACACCAAATCACATAGTTTGGTAACTAATGAAACAATTCACAAATATCACAAAAGATCCAAAATAAAACTAGCTGGTCTTCAAAAGGTATGGTGCTCTCATCTATGAGCATGTGCACAATGATATCGATGTCTGGACACTTCTCGTCTTATCATCACGCAGCCAATTTCATAATCTGCTTTTTCACCTTTAACACCTGCACGACAGTATACATAACTTACCTGAACTTGCAGTATGAACACCCTGGCATGACAAAAGGCAGCTTCCAAAACATTACTTCATCAGTAAGTAGAGTCGTGACCTGGACTATCGGAATGCATATCCATAGATGCATCGGCAGAGTTATAACTATTAGAATCTCTATTTTGGTGTTGGGAGTTAGTTTCATTGTGTCTTGTACCATTGGGAGGTTGAGCATTGTTCGAAAAGTGACCCCCTTGAGCAATGTGATAATTTTGTAGGCTTCGGCGAACAGGGCTTGAAAGAGCATTCGAGAAAACATTATTCTTTGGTTGCTGATCATGATCAGATCGTAAGCCATGTCCTGGAGCTGCTACGCCAATTGGACCTGAAGACACCTGGAGGCCTGAGTTTGCAAAATGCAACTGTTGGGCATGCTGATGTTGAGGTGGTGGCCTAGGTGACATCGACTGGTCCTCTCCATTACAATCCAATTCAGACTGACAAGATCAGCAAATGAATATTTTTAGACACATCAAAACAGGCTGTCAACGATCAAAGAAGGATTGGACGTATCCATATAAGTATAACCAGTAAAAATTGGCAACCAGAATGCTGAAATAGGCAACCAAAAGAAACTACTGTTCCAGAAGATCTATGCACATCAGCATAGTAGGTAAACAGAACATATATGATTAAGATTGAAGAAAGCGGGAAATCAGGTTCTTATTTACAAATTAAAATAAAAAGATCTCCACAAGTTTGATCCCCCATAAATTGCCAAAAGCTAAACAAGGCAGATTTAAGCATGTCAAGAGCACACTTCTATCATTACAGTCTGCTGCCTGTTTCCCTTTTTTCCTTAATAATTTTCCCTCAACCAGATACACGAAGTGAAAGTTTTGCTAGTTGCACAAAGTTTATTTTATGTAGTACAATTTTAAGTAAATCTAATTTTACAAAAAAACTTGTAAAATATCTGCATACTGCATCGTGAGAGATACAGCCTTAGAAGAAAATATCCTTTTTTCCAATAAATAAAAAAATTTCTCAAACATGAGCAGGACAGGAAGATCAAGTATAGCTGAAAAGCCAATGATTTCCAATTTCTCTGAAGAACCAACTCGTCACTATAGCACTATGAATCAGAAATAATCAAATCAAATATATCAAAATGATTCTTGCAATCGCTAATCCAGTTATTCTATAATCTCAAATAAAGCACTATTCGAGAGATAACAGGATTAACACATATAAAACCAGCTACAAGACCCATTCAAGATATAACAAAATTCTTGAAGACGCAAGCTCCCTCGTATTTCAAATTTGAGAATATGTGACTTTAGGCAGAGGGATTAATGTATAGGGTTAAAGATTGGTGGCTATCCTACAGTGTGGTAGGAACCCAGAATTTATCCTCACATAAAAGCCAAGGAATCTTAAGAAAGACATTGCAACTAGAACAGGGTAACTTTTGGTAAAATTCAAGCTAGGAGAAGCAAGGAACTTGATGAGCGGAAAAATCTGGATAAAATCTCAGAGAATAAAACTCAAACCCCAAAAGTAAAATTGAGTCTAACTAATGTAAAGTTGGAACTGCAACAGATTGCAATTACGGAAGAAACTTCCTGGAGAGAAAAATCAAGGTGTCTGTGGCTGACGGAGGGAGACAAAACACCAAGTACTTTCAGAGAAAAGCGAACTATGACAGAAGAAGTAACTTTATTGATAAGCTGAAGATAGGAATGTTACCATTGAGGATAAAGTATTGATCAAGAAGGAAATTTTGGAATTTTACTAGGATTTATACAATGAAAAGGTACCTTGAGAGCCCGATGCTGACTTTGAAAACATCTCTACACTAATCATGGAGGAAAAGGACTGGCTGGAATTTCCCTTTGAAGAAATAAAGGTACTTGAAGCCTGGAAATCATGCGCTCCTGACAAAGCACCAGGAACAGATGGCTTCGCCATGGATTTCTACCAAAAAGTATGAGATACCATTCAAACAGATATCATGCCTGCCCTCAGCCATTTTCATCGCAGCTTTCATATGGTTAGGTCTTCAATGCTACCTTTATTGCCCTAATTACAAAGAAGAAGGGTGACATAGAACTCAAGGACTACAAGCCTATTAGCTTAATAGGCAGCGTGTACATACTGACTTCAAAATATTAGCAGAGAGGCAAAGAAGGTAATTGACAAACTAGTTTCTGGGGAACAAAATGTCATCCTCAAGAATAGGCAGATTTCCGATGCCTCAACTGCTTAATGAGGTGCTTGATCGGAGAATGAAAATGGGGGAACTTGGTGTACTCTGTAAGCTGGACATTGAAAAGGCGTTTGATCAGTTAAGTATGGCATTCGGGGAAAATGGATAAGGTGGATCAGCTATTGCATTTCAATTGGCAAATACTCTATTTTGGGTGATAGACGCCCTGTTGGTTCTTTCTCTCTTCAAAAAGGCCTAAGGCAAGGAGACCTCTCCACTTTTCTTTTCATTCTGGCTATAGAAAGGCTCACTAAAATGCCGGAGAGGGCTAAACAAGCTGCAATGGGTACAAGGCTTTCAAGTGAGAACGAATCATGGTAGCTCAGTCGCAGTCTCTCACCTGCTTTTTGCAGCTGATACTCTCATTTTTTGTGGTACTAAAAGTTCACAAGTACTGAATCCCAACTTAGCAATGATGATCTTTGATGCACTACCTAGACTCCACATCAACATGATAAAAAACATTATATATCCTGTGAATGAAGTGCCTAACATATAAGAGTTGACAGAAATCCTATGTTGCAAAACAAATACCTTGCCTACCACATATTTAGGAGTCAAGGACCCCCTTTGGGGACAAATACAGATCTAATAAAGTTAGGAGTGGAGTCATAGAGAAGTTTGAAAAGAGGCTTGCAAGCTGGCAGATACAGTACCTATCTGTGGATGGCAGATTAACTCTAATTTTTTTTTTTTTTTAAGGAGATTAACTCTAATTAACAGTGTCTTAGACAGTCTAACCATATATCACATGTCACTGTTTCCAATCCCAAGCTCAGATCTAAAGCAGATGGGCAAACTCACGAGAAATTCTTATGTGAGGGATGCAGTAAGAGATACAAATTTCCACTGGTGAGATGGTTTAAGGTAACTGAACCAGGATCTTAAGCAGGCTTGGATATTAGAGATCTGCAATTACACAACAAACCATGCTCCTGAAATGGCTATGGAGATATGACGAGACGAACTTGGGCTATGAAATGATATCATTGATGCTAATTATGGGAAAAATAATCACTAGAGTATTAAGAAAATAAACACTCCTTATGGTGTTGGGCTCTAGAAGAACATGAGCAGTGACACACTGACACTAGAACTACCTATGGAAGAGGGTCAAATTACCGTCCACACTGTTTTGGTTCTTCCTGTGATTCATTCACTCACTGAATGATGAGGGCAAATGTTTCAACAACATAATGCCCAGCATGCTTTGAAGCTCTACCTCAAATGATTGCACACGCAAAAACCACAGAGGAACCACTGGTTTCTCACTCTCTCCTAGAAGCAATAAGGCATTTGTAACAAAACTCAAAAAGTCTCAACTGCATCTGTAGCTGCAGGACTTCTGGATGACCAGATCATGAGAATCTTTGGATAGAACGAATCTGGGTAATACCAAAAACCTCATGCTCTTTAATTCCTGTACTTATTGATAATGTTGAATCCATTTGCCCTTTCCAAATTGCCAAGTATTTAAATCTACCCCTTTTACTCTTTCTAAGTAAATTTGAAAAATTGAATTTGGACATCCTCCGTTCTTGATCCCAAGTAGTAAAACTGAGAACACAACTCCTCAAACCAAACAAACATACTATTGATATTATTTTCCGGATTTCAAGATGAAATTGTTGATTAACATACAAAAACAAGTTTTGTTCGTTTGTTAGGTAATCTACACGATATCTCCACCCACAAATGAGAAATTTGTGAGTTGTAACAGTGCCAACATTTCAAATGGACAAAGAAAAGAAAGAATGAGACTCCAAGTTACTTTTTTCGCTTTGCTTTTCGGAGAGAAAAGGGATCACGTGGTGATTCATGGACTAGAAATCAAGGTCAAGCTTTCAGGAGTATATTGAACTTTTAGAAGAATAAGGAACTTGTCTGCTCTTCGCTAAGAAGATGAAGCTCCATAGCACAGGTGTTGTCAAAGGCGTGCTTACGCCCTGAAGCAAGGCTCAAAACATGTGAAGCGCTTCGCCTCGCTTAATGTGCGCTTCAGTGTCGTCATCAAGGCTCTAAGACATACTTTTCCTTGCCAATGAGCCTCTTCTGGAGAGGCGACACTAAACAATTGATATTTCACTTTATAATAGTCTTTTTTCAATTTCTTTGTCCATATATTTGTTATTCATGGTTATAATTATTAGTCTTGGACTAAACATATATATGTTTGTGTTATTTCTCCATTTGCGTGTTTTTTTATTAAAACCCACGCTTTATTTGCTCTTTGTGCTTAAAGCCCCAATGGACCTCACAGCTTTTTTGCACTTTTCGCTTTTGATAACACTAAAAACATGTAAGGAAAATCATACATATCAACCATGAAAAATGTGGCTACATAATTGAGATAATAGAAAAGAAACCTGCAGGTAGTTCATTATGTCAACAGTTGTTACTCTGGATCCGCCCTCCTGTTGCCTCAAGATCCATTGATACATTTTTTCCTATTGAAACAATGTGAGATTAGTTATCATGAAACACCATCAAAAGGACAATATGCCGAGATTCATCAAAAACTAGAATACTGACAAAGAAAAGTAGAACAATTTACATTAAAGATCACAGCATATGTCTTCTAAGAAAAACAACTAGAAGCCTTAGAAAAATCTATGCTTAGAAACCAAAAGTACTTACTGTTACGAGCTAATGTAAAGCCATAACTACATATTATAAGTAGGCATTTGGCCATAGATACCAAAAACAAATTCACTTTTTTGGGAATTTTTGAAGTTGGAGTTGGAGTTGGAGTTGTGTTTGGCCATAGTTTTTGAAATTGTAGTTTTTGGTGAAATGTAGTTGTAAAAAAGTGAAAAAAGTGAATTTTTTTTGGAAAACAAGTTTTTTGAGTTTTTGGTATTCCGGAATACAGCTTCAAGTTGTATTCGGAATATTTATGGCCAAACGCCCAAAAGTGAAAAAAGTGAATAATTTTTATGGCCAAACAGCACCTAAGTATCATTAAGTATCAGGAAATACTTCACAATAGCACAGTCCAATCAAGATCCATAGACCCTTTGTTTCTTTTTACCGGCATGACCGTTCATTAATTACATACCAAGTCAGCATCAAAAGTACTTTACGAAGGGTGTGGGTGGCTCAACCCAATTGTCAATCAAGATATACAACATCTAAACATGGAGAACACTCTCTCTATTATGCAATAATCTCCTGTTCCTCTAAATTCAAATTCCCAAAAAAAAAAAACGATGGCGCTCTTCTTCAGATTGCCTTTTCTCCATGTTGGATCGTCGTCTTAGTTCTCTGCTTGACATTATCGATCTAATACCAAACCAAAAAAAGTGTGATATTCCAAATCTATGCAGTGACCATGCAATGCATCAGATTATGGTATGTGCTCTCTCCGATTCTATACACAAGCAAGACTAATTCACCACAATCCTGATTTCCTTAAATTATATGTTGCTAATATTGCATGTTGCACCACAAACCAATTAAAATAAAGTTCTTAGGTGCCTTGGTATCACATACTTCTTCCCTGCCTCCTTTCTATCCCCATCACCATTCCTGCTTATGTGTGTAGAGTAGATGACTTCATCAATCCCCCCCCCCCCCCAACCCCCAAACAAAAACAAAAAAAACAAAAATAAGAGAACTATCCTATCATCCCCTTCACCTCGTGTACGCTGCTCATGCACCAGTGAAGAATTCCTCAATCTCCTCCAAAGATCAATAGTCCTAGGTTAAGCTATCTCGCAGTAACATAGTGCTAATTACCACTTCAAGTTCTGGGGAATGCTTCCTCTAGAATTGTTCTGCCACGCCTCTCCCCGAAACTGAATCCCTATGTCATTTCACAATGTGATTCCTATATAGTCTAAAGCATGTTTTATCCATTAGTTATCTCCTTCTGCAAACTAACTGCATAAAAATTCCTTACTGCTTATGTTAATGACTTTGTTAGAGTGGTTTAGAGTCCAACATTGGCAGTGGAGAGGGCTGTTGGTCTCCTTATATGGACTTAAGAAATTCCCTCCCCACAAGCTCTGGGAAAAGGTGGGAGTGGCCTCGATGGAGGACAAGATGCAGGAAGCGAGGCTTAGATGGTTCGGGCATGTGAAGAGGAGATGTGTGGATGCCTCGCTGCAAAGGTGTGAGAGGTTGGCTATGGATGGCTTCAGGAAAGATAGAGGCAGCTTACCGAGCAGGAGGTTGTGGAGGACACGGATTAGGGCAGAAGGTTAGTAAGTAGCAGCGCGGTGTCTAGCTTATCCTTCCTTACTAGTAGTCGTAGTATTTCTCCTGTAATTTCTTGTCCTTCAATTTCTGTTATTACTCACCGTCTCTTGTGCTTCGCTTAGCATACTGTTCTGTTGTAGCTGTTGCTCCTTTTTCCTATGTGACCTGCTTTGTTATTGCTTTTTTTCTGCGTCGAGGGTCGATCGGAAACAACCTCTCTACCTCCCAAGGTAGGAGTAAGGTGCAACGTCTGCTCTGCCCTCAGGCCACGACATGAGATTTCTTGGGTATGTTGTTATTATTGATGTTGTTGGAAGTGAATCAACTATGACCCAATCGTTCAAACATGAAAAATAGCAAAAAAAAAAAAAAAAAAAAAAAAAACCCGTAAGCAAGCAACGCTATGCGGGTCCTGGAAAGACAAGGGTCTATTATGACCTCTAGGTCACGTGACAACAACTTTACCAGAATCCTGGATACACCAAAATTTAAAGAAAAACCTACACACCCAACAAAGAACAAATAATTATAAAAAAGGGTTACCATTCCATGGCGTTCACCAGAAAGAAAAGAAAGTTTCTGTTGATTCATAGCCTGTGTATAAAGCTGTGATAGCGAATTAGCAGCGCTACAAAAAGTGGAATACATGGTTCGATCCACTTCATCAAGCCTTGACGCTACTGACTTCCTTTTCTTCCCCATCGATACGATATCTCTCTTTTAATTATCTTTTTCAGTCGTTTCTAGATTTCGACGAGTTTTAAGGCGGAGGTTGGTGTCAAAATTGGAGTATTTGTAACCAAATGTTGTTTGGGTGTGAAGACACTAATAATTGTTGCCATTGGAATTGTGAAAAGTTTCGATTTTCTTTATTTATTGGTTTTCCTATTTACTAGTAGAAGATAATAACGTTTCAACTTCCACCAAATATGTTCAATTTTGAATTCAATGGTTTAGTTCTTTCAAATTTGTAGGCTATTTAAAGCTACAATTTTGAGTTAGGAGTGTTTACGGTTGGGTTTGAGTTGGTTTTTTTTTTTTTCTTTTCTTTCGTGAAAAGAATCAATTTGTGTAAGTTGATTTTTTAAAATATTTAAACCAAATCAATTAAGTCTGTTTTTCATCGATTAGATTTTTTGTTGATTTTTTTTTTTTTTAAAGATATGTGCACATATTTCAACAACTATATTCCAGTATAATATTACCAAATTAATTTGTTACTTCGGCCCATTTTACTTGTCATGATTTTGTATTTGTGAGATTCGTAGCGGATATTGGTGTGTATTTGTATTTTGTAAAGCAAATGTTTGGGTGTGAAAACAATAATTGTTGCCATTGGATTATCAAGAGTTTGGATTTTAATTTATTAGTTTTCCGAATTAGATGGTTATTAACGTTTCAAATTCTACCAAATAAGTTTGGATTGGTTCGATTTTTTTAGAAGTTTCATTTTGAATTCACCGTTTAGTTATTTCCAATTCAAATTTGTAAGCAATATAAAGTTCAATCTTTGAATTAGGTGGGTTTACGGTTGGGTTTGAGTTGTTTTTTCGTGAAAAGAATCAATTTAATGTTGGGTTTGAGTCGGTTTTCCGTGAAAAGAACCAATTCTTGTTGGGTTTGAGTCGGTTTTTCGTGAAAAGAATCAATTTGTTTAAGTTGTTTTTCAGAATATTTGAACCACATCAAACCAATTAATTGGTTTATCACCGACTCGGTTTTCTGTCGATTTTTTTAGTTTTTTAAAAATATATGCACATGTTTCAGCAACTACGGCCCATTTTACTTGTCTTGTTTTGCTTTTCTGCAACGCCCCTTAAGAAAAATGTTAAACTAAAAGGGTAATCTTAATAAATTATCCTTAATTATTCTTTGATCTCAATTTAATACTACTCTCTCTTTCACTGCATTATTTCTCTGCAATTTTTTTAAAGGCATTTTGATTAATTATTAATCAAATCAAAGTTGAGTATATCATGAATCAAAGATGTGGATCTAGTATCCACTCCATAGCATCACACACAGAACCCGAAGCTCGAGCTAACAGATGGGCACACTTGTTTGCTAATCTTTTGACAAAAGACAAAGAAATAGAAGTAAAGCCACACATGGGTGCTTTACAATCATGAATAATTACATCAAAATAAGAGTTGTTGAGTCATGTGGCCTATCTAACCAAACCTTGTTTAACCAAAATGCTGTCAATCTCCATAATAATAGGTGTTGATGTAAAGTGATTCTTTAGCCAGCTTAGTGCTTCTCGAACACCCAAAGCCTCTGCCATGAGTGAGCCATGTGGCCTATCTAATCGACTAGAGCGACCTCTTATGAAGTTTCCATGAGAATTCCGGACTAGCATATCAGCTCATGCTACTCCCGAAGCAAGATCAAAAGAAGCATCAATGTTACATTTAATAATATTCTCATTAAGAGGAAACCATTTAATTGCTAAATCAATTCTCGTCGCTATATGATTGGAAGTTGTTGTTCTTGCCTTAGTCCAATCCTGTCAAAATTGGGCTGCCTTTTGGATAACAACTTCGGGTCGCAGAGATTTTCCTTGCCTCATAAGACTATTTCTATGCCACGCCCCGAACCTGGGCCTGGACGTAACACGGTGCCCGGTGCCTGACTACATGTGACCGAGCGAACCAACTGGCTGGCTGAATCAACATGTGATATCATAACATACTGAATGCGGAAAATAAACTAACACATGTTGATATACTGAAAGTCTGAAGGATATAAATCAAAGTGTGAAACACTAATATAAGTCTGAAACATATCTGTAGCCAACATTGCTTAACATGAAAAGCCCGTGACTCTGTCTAATTTTTACTCTAGTCTATGAAGCCTCTAATAAAAATCGAAAACAACGGTATCACGTAAATACTAAAAGACTGTAAAATAATGATAATGCCCCAAAAGAAGGGCGGGGCTCACCAAATAGCTGGTACGAGAATCCTAGCGCTCTGAATCGTCACCTGTAAATCGCTAGTTGTATCGTCAGACGCAGGCCCCAGGCAAAAGGGACGTCAGTACATTTAAATTGCACTAGTATGTAAAGCAACTGAAAGAAAGAATTGTAAGTCGGGTGCTCGGGGAAAGGGCAGCCCAAATCAATAAACATGCAATAAGTGCTGAAACTGAAACTGAAACTGAGACTGATAACTAATAACTGAAATGAACAAAAGAAGTAAAGATATGAATACTTTCTGTTCTGAATGGAGAATCGCCTGTGTAAATGAAAATATAATGTAAAATTTTCACAAATAGCTACCTTTTAGTTGCTTCTAACAAGCTATAACTACAAGTTCATTATTTACAATTCATAGCTGGTTTTTCCTATATTTAGGTCCTGGACGCGTCGCATAAATATAGCCAAAATATAGACTAAATACACTGGCTTGTTGAGCAAATAATGCCTCTATTTAAGGAAAAAATCTTTTTCAAACTAATGAAATCTGTTTTTAATGTTCCATAAATCACGCAAATCTCGTTCTCTTCCATATCTAATCACATATCTCATTCAACATCTAATCATTCACATAAAATTTGAATTCAAAAACTCTCTTCATATTTTTCCCCAAAATATAACTAAAAAAAAAAATCTCTTTTTAATGTTCCAAAAATCATGCAAAGCTTGATTTGTTCATCAAGCTAATTGCATAGTGACAAGTTGAGATTGTCTCTGATGCTATGACCATCGGTTTTGTGTTCGTTATTAAAAATATTCAATGAAATTACATTATTAAAAATTAAAAATATTAGTTATTGAGTGCAATAAGCTGATATTGAATATTATTTAGTAACTTTAATAAGATGGGAAAACTTGACTCCATAAAAAAACTTTAATCCCTAAGGGTGGCTTTTGATTCATTGTATTTTATACGTATTATGATTGTATTTTTTAGTGTATTCTAATTGATCCGTAAGATTTGAATCGTAATGAATATATTTACAATATATTTCACTTGTATTTTGTATGTATTTTAGAAGTATTAAAATTGTTCTTTAATTTTTGAAGTATATTGTACAAAAAAAGGATTTTGTGGTTCAATAATGAATTCAAGTGTACCATGAATATATAGAGAAAATGCATAGAACTCTTCCTGGTTCATCAATAAAATATAGTGAAAACATGTAGGAAATACAAACTTCATATTGAAATGCACTTTGTAATTTTTTAGCAGTAACTATACAAGAAAAATATAAATGTAATAAAAACGAAATTCAAATCTACGATTAGACTATACAACAAGCGGGATCATTACCAAAATACATAAAACTTCTTCTAAAATCTTCATAAAAATAATGTCACAACAGTGATGTTATACATCAAAAAAAAAGTTGGAGAAAAAAACAACAACTTCAAATACAAACTATTCTGTCTACAAATCTACTCCTGAACATCTACTAAAATTACTGCATCATAATCAACGGTAGCCTTGACAGGTATTGGTGGTTGCTCGTTATCAATAAATGCATTCAGGGTTGCCTTGTCGATTTGCGTCGTATCTCATACGGAGAAACTTTGCATCAATTTCAACTGGAATGCGTCAAGATATACTGAAACTTTACATTAACAAAACATGAAAAAATAACAAAATAACAAATTAACCACAATAAATAACAACACATTCAAGATATACTGAAAATATACTATAAATATAATGCAAATATATCAATGTCAAATGCACTGTGGTTGTCACTACAACAGTGTGTGACTGTGCTGTAAAAATACACTAAAGATATACTACAAAATATACTTTGATAAAAAGTAAACACAAATTCAAAATCACATAAATTTACAAGTAACAAATTAGGTAGAAAAAATATATCACACACAATTAAAAACACAAACTAATTGAAATAATAAAAAATACAACAAAAATATACTTAAAATGTACGCAAAATACAGATCTGGTGAATTGAAAAAACAGGAATTAACTGAAGTTCAAAACACAAACTAATTGAAATAATAAAAAATACGACAAAAACATACTTAAAATGTATGCAAAATATAGATCTGGTGAATTGAAAAAACGGGAATTAACGAAGTTCATCGAAAAATACGATAAAAATATACTTAAAATGCAAGTAAAATACATATCTGGTGAAGTGAATCATTAATAAGAAAAAATACCTCTTGGAGAACATGAATATTTTTACTCTTGTCCAATAACAAAAACTTCAGATCTGTATTCAAAAATTCCGGTGGCCGGCGGCGGAGGGCATCTAGGAACAGTCATGGCGGTTAAATGATTTGGTCTTTAATATTTTTACGTTCAAATAGGTCGATCTTTTTAATTGCTACAGATCTGACCGTGTCAAATAGGCTGGTCTTTGTAATTGCTACATATCTAACCATGCAATTGTTGTAGATCTGACCGGAAAAGAGAAGACGACTGACGCCGATCAGATCACGTCGGAGAAGACGGTGGTCTAAAACGACATGAGGATGAATGATACATGGATCCCTCAAAACAAAAAACAAAAACTTTAAACTTTCACTGAATACAGGGAAAGATGAAAATTTGTGGCTTAGTAAAGCCCAAAAAGAAACAAAGATGATGAGGGAGAACACAAAATAACAGAGTATCTTACATATTTTAGGAAATAGAGTTGAATTTTGTGGGTAAAAGATTGAAATTAATGAGCAGTTAATACAGAGTAAAAAAAGAAAGTGAAAGAAATCAGAAACTGATTTGAAAAGCACGAAATTAGGGGAGATGGGGAGTTAGAAACGTGTATATTTAGGAAAAGGGAGAGAGAGAAGTGTGCGGCTAAAAAATAGGGGTGTGGGGAGTGGTAAGTTAATTGGTAGAAAAGTGGGTAGCTATAAGTTGTAAAAATATAATATTATAGCTACTAAACTTAATTATTAAAAAGTATAGTTATGTTCCATAAATATGTAACATAGTAAGCTATGCCAAGTAAAATTTACAAATATAATATGTAACCTAGGCCCAATAATAAGTGCACAAGTCTGTGGCCTCAGGCCCAAGTATACATATACATAACTTTGGCCTTAGGCCCAAAAACTCAGGTGTTCAATATTAAAACAGTTTACATAAAAAGAACTGAGAATCAGGCTGAAAGGTACAACACTGACATACTGAGCCATGATTCACTGAGACATGTATTCAAGAACTGATTATGAGAACTAAAGCTTTAACTATTTATAAACATACTGAGTATTCTAGACTGAGACTCATGGGTATCAAACATGAGTCTATATTGATTACGTACTGAGCTCACAATGTTCGGAATGAAAGTCATGAACGAATTATGAAACTAGAGAATAGAAGTTCTGCAACTATTCAAGGAACTAATTAAGCTTAACTATATTTCTGAGGCAATTAGTAACGTCGCAAAAGAACGTGGCGTAGAGAGAATCATTAACATTCCCACGTAGAGAGTTAGCCTCACATACCTAACTTTCTGCTTTTGAGCGTTGTATAACATTCGTCAACCCTTTCAACTTGGCAATAAAAGTCAAAGGGATTCCATATCAGTAATAATATTCATGCTTTGGTCATCTAAGCATTTTATCAAATACTTGGTGGGCATAAAGCTCCACAACCTTCATTAATTATGCTTTTTTCACCTAATTTCCATTCTCTTGCTTCTAGGTGATATTTCCATCCCAAATAGATATAACTAACATCGTTTTTCATCCCCTATGTGATTACATCAATCTCAAGTTAACAATCCAAAACCCTAACATAGTTCATATGATTCTCTTTATCGAACTCATTTACTATTCTCCCAAGAACTCATAAATTCACAACTATAAGTTATTAGAGAGTAGAAGTATTACTTTTTTGAAGTTCAATCCTCTTGAATTAGAGTTCTAGGGTTTCTTTGCTCAACAATGATGTTACAATCACAACTCTATCGATCAGAAGGGTTTACTCAAGTTAGAAAGGGATTAGAGACTTGAAATCAACCTCGAATCGTCATAGAACTTACCTTGGAGGGTTCTTGGGACTTGTCCTCTCTTGCCTTAGGATGATTTTTTGTGAATAGAGGTGTTAGGGAATGAGCCCCAAGCTTAAATATAAGTTAAAACACGAAAACCCGAAAACCCAACCCTCGCGCGTTGAGCTCGCGATGAGTGGCCAACGCTGGGCCTGTTATGCAGGCGAGATTTTGCAGTTGATTTCCTGCATTGGGCCCGCGATGAGTGGCCAACACGGGTGGACGGTCCCTCTGAGCGTTTTTGTGACGCTCATAACTTCTTGCTCTAATCTCCGTTTCGCCTGATCTTTATATGGATGGAAAGGTATTTCTACGTACTACAACTTTCATTAAGTGATCTTTTCCAAATTCCCAACTAATCAAGAGGTTATGGCTGCCGAAGTAGGCCTGTCAACCATTTTCGCAAAACATTGAAACCTTCAGATTTCCTACTTAAACTCTAACGTTACGAGCTTAACCTTAGTTCTAAGATACAGGGTGTAATATTCAAGCATTTCAAAGTTCCCAAAGAATCATAATGGCTTCATGTAATTGATCAAGAGTCACTATTTCCATCAGCGAATTAAGCCAATCCAAAAGCGATGGACCAAATTGTCGCCAACCCAAAGATGATTTAAGCTATACCTGTTCAGACCTTCCTGGCAGTTGCGGCTGCGCAAAATTGGGAGTTGCATCAGATGGATGTTCAGAATGTCATCTTGCATGGTGACCTTACGAAGGAAGTTTATATGAAATTGCCATCGGGATTTCGTGTTCCTAGTCCGGGCAAAGTATGTCGACTCCAAAAATCTTTGTATGGTTTGAAACAAGCCTCACGGTGCTGGTTTGCGAAATTGTCAAGCGCTTTGATAAAATATGGGTTCAAACAGTCGTACTCGGATTGTTCTCTCCTCACGATGCACCAATGAGGTATGGAATTTAATGTCTTAGTCTATGTGGATGACTTGATTATCTCCGGAAACGACCATAGTGCCATTGAACGTTTCAAAGACTATCTTCGAGTATGTTTTCACATGAAGTATTTAGGCTATCTTAAGTAATTTTCTGGGAGTTGAAATTGCACGTGAACCAACTGGGTTATTTCTCTGTCAACGGAAATATGCCTTGGATATAATCTCTGAGTCCGGATTATTGGGAGCTAAACCAATCAATACTCCCATGGAACAGAATCACGATTTGGCGTTAGCCGAAGGAGCCAATTTGGGTGATCCGGAACCATACCGACATCTGGACGGTAGATTGATATATCTCAGTTTTACGCAACCTGAGTTGTCGTATTACGTGCATGTTCTGTCCCAATTCATGCAGAAACCGAAGGAAGCACACTGGAACGCGGGTCTTCGTGTGGTGCGCTACTTGAAGAAGAACCCAAGACAAGGCATTGTGATGAGAAAAGATTGTGATCTCTAGTTGTATGGTTCGTGTGATTCGGACTAGGCCGGATGTCTGTTGACTCGAAAATCACTTACCGATTGGTTTATATCCCTCAGGAATTCACCCGTATCATGGAAAACCAAGAAGCAACACATTGTCTCTCACTTGTCGGCGGAAGCAGAATACCGATCAATGGCAATGACAGCCTGTGAATTGAAATGGTTAAAGGGAATTTTGCATAGTTTGGGCATTGACCATAAATCTTCGGTGAAAATGTACTGCGATAATCAAGCGGCATTGTATATTGCACAAAATCCGGTGTTTTATGAACGGAAACACATTGAAGTCGACTGTCACTATGTCCGGGACGCACTCCAATGCGGTATAATACTTCTCAGTCATGTGTCAACCAGTGAGCAATTGGCCGATGTGTTTACAAAGGCTTTGGGCAAATTGCAGCATCAATATTTGATTGGCAAGTTGCGCATTCGAGACCCTCATGATCCAACTTGAGGGGGGTGGGGTATGGAACTCTATTCTAGTCTAAATATAATAGTTTTATTTACGGTAACTGATAATTATGGTAATATAGGATGTGTGGTCCTATTACAATAGGGTTACTTTATTAGACTAGGAGAAGGAAGACCTTACTTTTATATAAAAGAGGTCATTATGATTAATACAAAACAAAAATAAAAAAGAATTATTATTCTTAACATCTCTAAATTCGCGTCTCTGTCTCGATTTTGACACGTATCATATTTTCATGAACTAATAGTGATATCAATAGGACCGATAGTCTATACGTTGAGAATCAATTATGGCGTGATTTAGTAACACAAGGAAAAATTATTGCTCTTTTGTGTTGGTTAATAGCATAACACAACCGTCAACCAACTCAATTGTAGTTTTCTTCCGGGTGCGTTGTGTTTATATCCAGATACATATTTTCCTTGAAAACAACCTGAAACACGATCATACGGGTATGAAAAATATATGTAGTTCCCGTTCCATTGTTATTTCTAGTTAAATTAGGTCCCTATATTCGAGGCATATTTATAAAAAATTAAGGACTATAGCAAGGTCCCTTCTCCCAATAACTTTAAGGGAAAATTACAGCCAAATACAACTCGGCTATCTAGTTTGCAAAATATGTACACAATATATACGTAGTGTATTTTTTATACTAAATACTCCCTCTGTCTCAATTTATATGAGGGTGTTCGACTTGGGACGGAGTTTAAGAAAGAAAGGAAGACTTTTGAAACTTGTGGTCTGAAATAAGCCATAGATATTTGTGTGCTTGTAAATCATTTCATTAAAGGTAAAATGAGTATTTTAAAGTTAACACTGTTACAACATATAGAAAGGTGTCACTTTTTTGGGGAGTGACTAAAAAGAAAAGAGTGTCATATCAATTAGGACGAAGCAAGTATACATATACTATACATATCTATACACGTAATATACATACCTATACATATAATATACATTCCTACACATACCTATACGCTATCATACAGCCGAAGTGGATAGATAATGTATACTTCGACCATATTTGGTAAACTAGATGGCCGAAGAGTATATTTACGTAAATTTCCCTATTTTTAAGTACTATTCCACCTAGATGGCTTAAAGTCCAAGGATGCCAACTTTTAGGGTTAGTAAAAATGATTTTTTACTCCTTGTGCAAGATTTTCTTGTTATTTCATGAAGTAAATTTTCGCTTTTGGTGTGATTTCATCTATGCACATTTAATGCCAGCAAGCTATAGTATTGGGTGAAACATAATAGAACATGGAGAAATACTAAATTGAAACTAAGATTGTAATTAAGGTCTGCAAATATCTCTTTCAATTGATATTCAAATATAGCGGGTTCATTAACTTTTGTTACCATATGCTTTTAGTTTAGGCGTTATGTGAAATTTACTTACTAGTATTTTTATTTTGCAACGGCAATAAGTACAGTACATGTCAAATCATCCATACTGTTAGATTGTAATTTTCGCAAGTTCTTTTATATAACAACTATATCACATTAAAAAGGATAATAATGTTGATAACATTTTCTTAATATGATAAAGCAAGTAAATAGTAGAAGGGACTTACACCAAGAAATCATCTTTAAAAAGAAGTTCTATGTGAGGGATATGTCGATTTGCGTGTTAATTCCTCTTAAATTAAAACAAACAAATTATTTTACCAATAATATTTACTAACTTAATTTAATTGTTCATATTCACTTTCATATGGTATTCAATCATTTCGAACTCAATTAAACGTCATCAAAGCAGTATTAATGTGGGTGATTTATTAATTTTAATTATTACTGGTAACTTTGTTGCACTTCAGTTTCTAATTTATAACTTAAACAAAAATTATAAATATATATATTTAATTAAATTTTATGCATGTACATTGCAGTATCCAATAGTAAATGTAAATTAACATCATCAAAAAAGTCTTTCACATAACAAATGCGTGTCAATTCTCGATATATATATATATATATATATATATATATATTTTTTTTTTTTTTTAATTTTTTTTTGCTTGCCTGCATTGCAGTAGAAAATTTTGAAAACATAGATATAAAACAAATGAGATGTCTCTTATTCAATCTTATAACTCGAGGACGTCTTATGTTAAGTGAAATATTAGACAAAGTTATTGGAAATAACATTAATCTCAAACAACAACAATAAGGCAAAATGAACCTAATTGTATTGATACAGTTTCTCACACTATAAGTGTGATTTTGTTCCAACTAATTCCTTTCTTCTCCCCTTTCTCATTTTCAGTAAGAATTTATTTACTTCAGAGGTTATATCAAATCAATAATTATAAGTACATATATTGTTTATCTATATATTTGTCGCTTAATTATAATTGAACGACTTTAATTTTTAACTGCTAAATTTAAGAATACTTTATTTGGTATAAACATGCCAAACTATTTACCCTCATTCCCTACCCTCTAGTATAGAAAAAGGAAGGGACAAGGCATAGAAACGAGAAACACACCCAAACTATGACGAAATTATCAATTATATACTTAAACTATGTGGTTGTCCTGTGATCCTCCTAAACTTATTTTTTCCGTACTATTTACCCGTTGAACTTATTTTTCCGTACTATCGCTTAATTACAATTGAATGACTTTAATTTTTAACTGCTAAATTTCAGAGTACTTTATTTGATATAAACATGCCAAATTATTTACCCTCATTCCCTACTCTCTAGCACAGAAAAAGGAAGGGACAAGGCATAGAAACGAGAAACATACCTAAACTATGACGAAATTATCAATTACATGCTTAAACTATGCGGGTGTCTTGTGATCCTCCTGAACTTATTTTTTCCGTACTATTTACCCGTTGAACTTATTTTTTCGTACTATTTAACCCCTTCACTATTACCTAGTAAAAAAATATAAGTAAAAACGCAGCATGTGCAAACACACGCTTATTCTAAACTAAAATAAAAGAAATCTTAATGTCTTTTTTCATTTAATTTTTTCAAACCCAAACGACATACTCTCTAGTGAAGAAAAAAAAACAAAATTCGCGAGTCCAGGAACTTCTTTGGCTCTTTTCTTTTGTTTAACGGGCAATCCGTGCACTAAACTCCAGCTATGCGAGGGATTCAAGGAAAGACCGGACCACAACGATCTATTATACTGCATTTCTGCAAGAGACTGTTTTCCACGACTCGAATCCATGACCTCCCGATCACATGACAATAACTTTACCAGTTAGACTGAAGCTTCATTTATGACTCTTTTCTTTTGTTTGATTTGGTATAAACAAAGATAAATATTCACCCCAATGTGAAAAAAGAGAAAACGCAGCACATGGAGCAAGGCAACTAAGAGAATAATACAATTCCACAACTCCCCCACTATCATCATCTTTGCACATCCCATGTAACACAACACAAAACATGTCATACACTTGTGTTTCTTCAACTTCTTATTTCTACTGACTGACAAATCAAGAAAACACCAACTTCCTTCAAACTGCAACTCCAAATTACTTACACCCTACATTCACACAAAATACAATCCAAATTACTATAATTCACTTATTATACATACATACAGTACAAATAGTAAGACCCCATCTCATACGTTAAGATCTGAATTCAATTAATCTTAACGTGTCACTTTCATTTCTCATCACTTCTCAACTGGTGGGTCAATTATATACTTGTTTTCTTTGACAATTGGGTGCTAATGTGTTGCTTCTTTAGATCTGTTTAGTGATTTGTGAGAATCTTGATTCACTGAATAAAATTGTGTGCTTTTTTATTTAGATCTGAGAATAGAGTAGTGAAAGTCTTGCTAAATTTGAAGTAAAGTTCATGTTTTTTTTTTTTCATGTAAAAGTATGTGGATCTGAATCTTGATTGATGTGATTATGTGATTTTTATCTCATTTTTACCGTGTTTGGGATTGAGGTGGTGTTGTTGTATTTATACAGAGATGGAGTTAATTTAGTTCATTTTGCTTGCATTCTTGAGAATTCTTTGATCTCTTCTGCAATTTGTGATTTTTACTGCTCCCTCCGTTTCAATTTGTTTGTCTGGTTTTGATTTGACACGGAGTTTAAGAAAGTAAGAACTTTTGAATCGCGTGGTATTAAACTAAGGAGATGTAGAATGTAACGAAAATGTCCTTTAATCTTGTGGTCTTAAACATGCCAAGTGAAAAGTTGAAATTAAAGAGTTGTTAAAAAAGAAAGAGACGTTATTTTTTGAACGGGATGAAAAGGAAAGTAAGACAAATAAATTGAAACGAAGGGAGTAGCTGATACTGCTTTTCAACTAGAAAAATAAAAAGTTATAAAATAAAAGGGAAAAAGAGTTTTGATTAAGGAAGGCAAGTGGTAGTGGAGTTTTCACGAAAAGTTTATTTTAGTATACTTGGATCATATGATGAATTGTTTCTTTCTTTGCTTGTTGTATAGCTTTTACCCTTATTTTTGCTTTTAGAGCATATTAGACCATTTCAATTATGGAAATGGTATAATTAACTTCACAGTTTTTTTTACTTATGTGATTGTTGGGTTATAGAAGGGAAGTGTTCTGTTTGCTTGATCTGTTATGGATCGTAATGTTTTCTTCTACGTGTTTTAGGTGGGAAGAGTGAATATAGAATTTTGGAAATTTTGATGTAGAAGTGTGGATGCTTCTATTTGCTGCTTGGAGGGTAAAACTTATTTCTAGCAGCAAAATATAAAGGACAAATGGCTCCTTCAAGCAAGGCTGATAAGAAGGCTGCAGGCGATGTTGCTGCATGGATGTTCAATGTGGTCACTTCAGTTGGAATCATTATTGTCAACAAAGCCTTAATGGCTAACTATGGCTTTTTCTTTGGTAAATTTCTCCGCGATATTTCGTCACTTTCTCAGAGCAACAATCCCTTTGTATTTAGATTCAAGCTACATTGGTTATATCTATTCATTTCAATTTGAATGAGTAAGGATATAATATATGCTGAACTCTACGATCTTCAGTGTTATAGCTAGACAATTTTTTTTTTTTTAATAGAAAAGCAATAAAAACAACAGTCTGATGGGACATTTAGCAACAGGCGGATCCTGATTACGGGGTTCACGTGAACCCAATATTCTTTGTCCAAACTTGTGTGGGTGTGGGTGTGTGTGTATTAAGAAATCTACTAAATATCTATAAATATTTTTACTGTGAACCCATTTATTTGTCTAAGTTGCTCGGACTCTTCACTTTCGGTGCCGCACCCGTGTTGACACGACATGGGTGTGGGTGTGGGTGTGGGTGTGGAATCCGTATCGGATTTGGTCACCCGATATTGGGTACTTTGACTGAAATCGACAGAGAAAAGCGAAGGTGAAATTCAAGAAAATGGAATACCTTTTGCATAGAAATTTCTATGTCAGTCCTTTTCCTATATCACCTTCTGGGATTCCTCTTGATCAATATTTTTTAATCGGAATACATTCTATGCTTTCTATATAATGTCTCATAATTTAGACATATAACACTATTTTTAGATATTTGAATTATTTTTAGCCGTATTCCCACACCCGTATCCATGCCTTGATCTGTACCCCCGAATCTTAAAATTTAGATTATGAAGTATCCGACCTCTAGATCCACACCCAAGTCCGAGCAACTTAGAGTATTAACTTGAGGTCGAACCCATAAACTTTAAATCGTGGACCCGCCTCTGTTTAGCAAGAAGACAAGCAAAAGAGAAACACATGTTTCTTCCAACTGACGCTCACAATTTACAGGAAATACAAAGATTTCTTACCAAATATGAATTTAATACTTATAACATTGAAAAGAGACTCCACAACAAACTTGAACCTGCGAGATTTGCAGCACCGGCGCTTTCAGATTAAAACAGATAAGATAGTTTGATGGAAATTGAAGATTTGACATTAGTCATTACTATACATTCTTTTCAGTCTTTTTGTTATATGGTTGTTCTAGCTTTTGATTACAAAAATCTTTGCAGCAACAACGTTAACGGGGATGCATTTTGTCACAACAACCTTGATGACAATTGTTCTTAGGTGGCTCGGGTACATCCAATCTTCTCATTTACCCCTTCCAGATCTTCTAAAATTTGTACTGTTTGCAAACTTCTCTATTGTCGGGATGAACATCAGTTTGATGTGGAACTCGGTGGGATTCTACCAGGTAATTCTATGCTCACCACATTCATCCTGCTCATCTGATTCTATTGAGGACTTCACATACTAATCTCCCTTATCACTCTCAGATTGCAAAGTTGAGTATGATCCCTGTCTCCTGCTTACTAGAAGTTGCCTTTGACAAGATCCGTTATTCAAGGGACACAAAGCTGAGCATTGTCGTGGTACTCCTAGGTGTTGCTGTTTGCACAGTTACGGACGTGAGTGTTAATACCAAAGGTTTCGTTGCTGCCTTTGTAGCTGTGTGGAGTACTGCTCTGCAACAGTATGTAAGTTGTCTTGGCAATTTACTAGCTTATGCCATCTTGTAAAGCTTGATCAGAACAGTTAAACAATACACCAATGCATCGGGGGTCGTTTGGTTGCTGGCTAGAGTTATGCAACTATCAGTAATGTAGGGATTAGTTATGCAGGTGTTGTTGATGTAAGGATTAGTTATTCCACCTTCTACCCTGCATAAAATAGTAGATAGATTCCCACATAACTTATACATGTATTAGTCATGCACAAAAGAAAAACATGAACGGAACATAGTATTAGCAATGTTATGTTTTATGTGGAAAAGAGAAAAAACCAACCAAACATTGTACAACTTATGCTAGATGTATCAGTTATGCTAGATTCTATAAGGAGATTATTTTTCCCCATCTTCGTAACCAAACAATGGATAAAATTATGCTAATTTTAATAAATAAATAACTCCGCTCTAACCAACAACCAAATGACCAAGGAAATAGATGCACCATCAATGAGGTACCATCTGATTACCGGACTATTAATCCAGGTATTATAGCACAAGGGATCGGCTGAGTATAAGAGTAACAGCCTGGAGATCCTAGGATTCAAATCCAGTTATAACACTTGGTGTGAGCCCATCTATTCTAGTCTTAGTGCGCGTGCAGGTTTACTAGGAAACTATATTTGTGGTTGTAGCCAGGGGCAAATTTAGGCCTATAATACGGGGCACATGAACCCGTGGTCGCTCGACAAAGCTAGATATTTTATGTACATATTTCCTAGAATTGATCTAATATGATCAGCTGGCACCCATGCTCCAAAAGGGCTAAATGGTGCACTTGGTTGAATGCGGAGTTATTTCCCCCAAGGAATAGGGATCGAGTCCCAATAAATACTTTTTTTTTTCCCTCTCATTTTCATGTTGCACCCATGTTTTAGAAATCCTAGATTCGCTCTGGTTGTAGCAGGTGGCTTAGTGGATTAGTCGAGTTGCATGCAAGTTGAGTTGGATACAACCGTCGTAAAAATAGTTATGCAGGGATTATAATATAGGAAGTGTATGCGACAATAATCATATGTACCAAATTCAAGATTAGCTTTATTAAATGTATACTTGTAAAAACTTTAAATTTAAAAAATAACTAAATTTTTTGTAAGAATTCTTACTATTAGTATTATCGTTATTTTTGTTTTTATTTTTAAAATCTTTTACTTAAACATAAATCCCTCTTACATTGAAGGCATTTTTGTGTATAGATGCTCTTATCGAGGTTATACTCCCCATAGAACATAAATGAGCTCCTGTTGTCCTGCATAATATATGCAGGTATAGGAAGCCAAAGGTTGTTCTAGCAATGCAGAGTTGTATTTATAATATAGAGTTTTATATGTGAAACTGTACTCTATATTAGTCAAAGTTTTCTTGGATAAGTAAAATCAGACGTTTTATTGATAAAGAAAAGTTTGTCAGGAAATCAAACAAGACCTAAGCCTCGTTTGTTATAAGAGAAATGGGAAACTAAATTGTATATAACTCGTCACTTCTGTACTTCGATTTGAAAGTAATATTCTACACCTATTCTTTAGTCTTCTAATTTTTTGAAGCTCTTCTCTTTGAATGTAATTGCACTTAGGTAAAAACTGAAATTTGCACTTGATTTTGTATCTGCAGTATGTTCATTACCTTCAAAGGAAATACTCCCTTAGTTCTTTCAATCTGCTGGGACATACTGCACCAGTTCAGGCTGGAAGTCTGCTGATATTAGGCCCGCTTGTGGATTATTGGTTGACCAACAAGAGGATTGATCACTTTGCCTTCACTTTTCCATCTTCGGTTAGTACTCTGCTCTTGAATTGCTGTTTATTTGTTAATTCTTCAGGAAAAATGGTGGTGAAAAATGATTCTAATGTTCTTCATCAAAAAATGATTCTTATGTTGGTGGGAATACACTCCAAAGTGCTTCTTATGTGTGTTTATTGTAAATGGGCTATAAACCTGCAATATTGATGAATTATGCTTTAGGGTGCATCTGTCCGATGTTAATTGTTGTATGAGCCGGCTTATTTCAACCCAAAGAAAAATGTTGTATGAACAGGTTCCAGATTTTTGGTACTACTAAATAAACCTGATGTGGAACATTCGGAACAATGTTCATCCCATTCTCAACTTGCGTTACTGTGTTGACTTTTCTTGTCAAGAGATTAGGATTTAGTGTTCACCGATGTATGTCTAACATCTGTTTCATGCGATCACGACACTGATAGTTCATTTTTGCCATTAATTCAAACATCTTATTTCCCCTGTCTATCATGCATCTCTTTATTTCTGAAAACGGATAATTTGATCGAAAACTTGTGTTTGGGGCGGAAGGGGGGGGGGGGGGGGGGGTGCGATGGGTAGAGTTTTAGTGAAGGTTAGGCACCAGAGGAAATTTTTTCTCTGATATGAACAATATTTCTTTGGGTTAATTACACTAAACACCCCTATAGGACTCAATTTCGGATACACCCCCTATATCTTAAAAACACTTACACCTCACTTATATGAAAATCCTGCACACACACCCCTTATGAGGTATATCCGTAACTATGTCTATTAAAATATAATGATTAAGAGACACACTAAAACTATAAAGGCGGTGTAAGTGTAGGATTTCCATAGTATGGAGGATGTAAGTGTTTGATTTTAAAATACAAGGGGTCTATCCGTAACTAAGTTATAGTACAAGGGTGTTTTTAGTGTAATTAATCTTATTTCTTTTTTCTCTGATGTGAATAATACTGTGTTTTGATGCATGCACCCTTTTATTCTATCAAACAAAGATGAGTAGCTGTAGCTGTCAGCTTTTCAAAATGGTCCCTTAACTCTCTCTCTTTTTCTGCAGGCGTTCATAATTCTTTCATGCACTATAGCTGTAGGCACCAATCTCAGCCAGTTCATATGCATTGGCAGATTCACTGCTGTTTCATTCCAAGTTATCGGCCATATGAAAACGATCCTCGTTTTGATACTAGGGTTTTTGTTTTTCGGGAAAGAAGGTCTCAACATACAAGTGGTTGTTGGCATGATTATAGCAGTTTTTGGAATGATCTGGTACGGAAATGCATCATCTAAACCTGGTGGCAAAGAGCGTCGTAGCCATTCAATTAAGCATGGATCAGATTCGTCGCAACTTGATGATAAGGTGTAAGATTTTCTAGAATTGGAGCTGAAACAGAAGAGATAGCAAAAAAATCAGGAACTTTTATAGTCAGCTGACTCTATATACACACCTCGTCGTTCGGATTAGATTTTTCTTTAATTTATAATTCTTCATTTTGATCATATAACATCAGTCAGAAGAGATTGAGACTTCGGTATAGAGCTTGGTTTCTCTCATTCTCCCTTTCTATTTGATCAAATAATTTATAGTGATGAGTTTTTGCATGCTGTTTTCTCTTTGAAGCAGTCTTCTGTTACTTATTTGGCGTGGTGACTAATATCCACAGTTTAGTTTTGTCAAAGAAATTTCTTAGTTTTGTTTTATTTTTCGTCACATGCTTTTATGACGCTCGAAACAAAGTAGTAATTATCTGGAAAAATTTTGGTGCAAACACATAAAAAATTTCTAATTCCTCTGATCTAGCTAATGTTAGCCAAGATTTACTACTTGTCCAGTTTACTGTTTATGCACAAATGCAAAACTACTCAAATCCTTTTAAAATGGTCCAAATTGTAAGGTCCAATCCAAGGAATTCATCGCTAGACCAAAGTGAAGGTCAAAATTTAGACATGCCAAACTACACTTGCTCTTGTAGAAAATTGACACCCTAGTCTAATTCCTCCCTCTAAAAGTGCCATAGCTCTTCCAAGTTGTGGTAATTGTTGCCAGAACCGAAGGAATCTCTTTGTACAAACCTCTACCTACAACCTAGCATACCTAATTCCAGTTTAGATATTAAATGTAGGCATGATTGGTTGACATTAAGTTCCCAAAGGAGTGGCTGAAACAACACAGAGTAAACATGGACACTCCAACTTTGAGTCCCAGTTACACACTGACTTCTTGAGCTCAATTGATTCTTGAAGTAGTAGCTCTGATCGAGACTAAATACTTACCTTATTACTATGAAATGAAAAGGTGAAAGAGCTTTTTCATAGATGTCGAGGTGAGTAAGAGGAGCTCTGTCACGACCCATTTCGCCTAAGTCGAGCGGCTCTCACCTTCCCCACCTCGGTAAGCGAACCCTCAACCCAACGATAAATAAATAAATCAAACTTGCGGAAGAGAAAATTTACGTAAGTCTTACAATAATATATAATAGAAATAGTGTGGAAAATAAGGAAAATACCCCCAGGGTCTGGTCTAAGCCATACAAGAACATCTAATGAAAACATACAAGTCTGGAATATAATAATACATAAATATGTCTATGTCTCATAATGGAAAAGCAAGACATAATAAGAGAAGTCTTCAAGGCAGCGGACGACTCGTGCTCACCCTGGAAACTCAACGCTATGTTGATGGCGACTATCAGCCACGGGAAATGGATGCAGACCCAACCTGATACTCTGCATTCATAAAGGAATGCGACAAGTGCGGGTCGGTACAAACCCACGATCGTAGGTATCATCGACTAAGTATAGCTAACATAATTCGGACAATAAAGCAGGATAGGCAGATAAATCAACAAGTATAAGTCGAACACAATCAGAAACAAGTATCCGACATCACCTAGGTTGAAGCATCTAAACCTAAGTATGCCAAGTCTCAATATGTATACAATCTGAAATCAACCAACGCAAGTACAACACCGGATCATCACAATATAAGCCAAGATGCAATGCAATGAATGTAAGAATGCCAATGCAATGCAGTGTACACATGTACTCCGGACAGAAGTATCGACGTCCCGATAGCACAGCCCATGGGGGACCCGCAAAGTCCACTCATCCACGATTCTGGGACAATCATCGGACATCAGACTCTCATATCACACAATCCACGATTCCGGGACAACCATCGGACATCGGACTACTCACATCACTCGCACACAATCCACGATTCCGGGACAACCATCGGATATCGGACTACTCACATCACTCTCATGCAAACTGAGCTCAGCTCAACACAGTGTTTTATCAAGTATCAACAATATATCATGAGAGATGTGAATGCGTGTGATGTATGAGTCAATATGAATAATCAGATCAATATCACAAGTACCAAACATGGATACGCCAACAATATCATGAAAGACTACCTAGATGGCCGAACAACAACACCAAAAATCACTCTTTCGCTTTCCCTTTCCGCTAAGCCTCCTTCGCTTTCCCTTCCGCTGAGCCTCAAGATCAATAAGGTCTAGGCATATTCGAAATCTAGATTAGAAATAATGAAGATCGATACTAATATTGCTATCATTCAATTTGGGTCAAAACCAACGCTAGAAATTGGGGAAACGGGGCCCATAAGGTCAAAACGGGAAATTCAAGAGTAAAATATCAAAATAAGTACTAGGTGATCAAAACCCAACCACTAATTGCTGAATTAACTCAAGGATTCACCTAATTTCAAATTTCAAGTAAAACCCCCAATTTTGGGTATGAACCTAACTCTTAGATTTAAGAATCCAACACAAATAATGGAAGATATAAGATTAACAACCTTATATACATTATAATCTAGCATAAACCCAATCAATTTCATCCTTAATAAGCATAGATAGAAAATCCATCAAAATCCACTTTTAATCTTCCATTACTGTGGACTAACAAGGAAAGAGGAATTTCTAAGATGATTAGCAACAATGAAATAGCAACAGGGTTAGGAGAACTTACCACCAAGAATTTTCACCAATAATTCCCAAGAATAGTTCCCAAGAGCTCAAATTTCGGAATGGTATTAAATGAGAGACTAATGGTTTTTAACACTTCATTTAATGAACTCACTGCCCGTCATCCGCTTCAGCGACGCTAAGACAGTTTTAGCGGTGCCGCTACAGCCTCAAATTCGACTTCTAAGCTTCAAATTCGACTTCTTACTCCCTCATCTTAGAGTTCTCGTTAGAGTAGAAGTAAGGCACGAAGCGAAGAGCTCAATCTTTTTCTCTTCTATGTTTATTGTTTTTTTGACAGAAAGCGGTGCCATGACTGCTAAAGCGGTCAAGCCCAAATGGCCAGGATCGCTCCAGCGGCAGGGTGACCGCTGTCGCGGTGCTGGTGCCGCCAAAGCGGGCACCAGACACCAAAAATTACACCAAGTTTCACATTTCAACCCGAATATTCGACTAATTCCTGAGGTCATCTGCTCACATACCACATACACAGACACACATAAAAACGCGCTCATGACCTCGAAATTCCCGACGGAGGTCTCGTTGACCGAGTCAACCCCCGATACTTTAATTCTAATTTCTCAACCCAAGTCCCAAAATGCATCCGAGTGCATTGGAACCGAACCAGATATACACACAAGTTCTAAACGACCATCCGGACCTCTCGGAATCGACGGATTTCTGAAAAAGGTCCATTTACCCAAAAATCAACTTTGAGTCAACTCTTTTTCGCTTAAAGCCCAAAATCCACAAAAAGTCGCCCGAATCAAGTCTAGACATCTCGAGAAGCGTGTCAACGGTCGCCTCGGGTAAAAAATGAGCTGGTCAAAAATGAGCTAACCAATACTCGGAAAGGGCCGAAAAGGCCGGAAAGACTATATCGACCAAACGGGTCATTACAAGCTCGGTCGACGCTCCAGTAGGTAGCCACTCCCTTCTTAGAAAACCATATGTTAGATTTCCGCCTCATACGCCTCCGTACCGAACAGCTTTAACTTAAACATATATCTAATGCTATTGATAATTATAAATACTAAATACTAAATAATAAAAATGACTTTTATCTTAAATTTTGGGAGGATAAAAAAACCACCATCACAATCTTATGCGAGTCCATTTGTTTTAGCTTTTGGCGGGCAACATTATCTCAGCAAAATTTGTGCCCCATCCACCAACATGAACTACCTCAATCCCAAACAAGTTAAAGTTGACTATAGTCCTCACTTGTCCATTTAAGCTCAACTTGTATCGTCTTCATATAAAATATAAAATAATAGTGAAAATAGTGAAAACTAAGTTAAGAAAGACATAAAAAAGATGATTGCTTGGCATTAGCCCCTGAAACTTGTATTAGCATATGGAATCATAAACCGTACTCTGAGACTCCAACGCCATCTATCAACGGAAGAAAGTAGCACCCACGAAAGCATGTTGATCAATTAGACAACGATCATAAGTTGGCACAAAAGTTATAATCCCATTACGTTACCATGGGCAAATATCAAGGTCATTCACATAATAAAAAAGGAAATGAAAAGAAAACAAATAACAAAACTGCATAGATAATTTATCTGCTGAATGTACAATACACCAAAGTAAGCCCGGGTTATTACATGGAGGCAGCTCGAGGAAAAATTCTAAAGCTGAGCCAGCCTTTTGTAGGTCACTCGAATATTAAATTACTTCTACTTATTTCCACAATCATGTTTGTATTTGGACGTAAAACAAACATAACATGAACCAAATAAAAAATAAAACAAAAAGGACTATCTACATGCCATTGTACAACAATCATGGATGAGTTAAAGGACTCTAAGATATCATTTTCTAACTAAATATCATACGCATTTATCCTTTTCTCATCCTTAAAGCCAATTAAAAATGACTTTTACAAGATAGGTACAGAGAGACCTAATATATGCACGCCCTGGAAAAGTGAATTTTCAGATTGATATAGTACAGCCTAATTCCCTAGCAGCAGTGTCAAGAAATTGAGCAGACATTCCGTTTTCAAGCCGGCTATTAGCTTCCCACATCAAACATTTCTCAATATCCGCTTTCCAGTCAATGATGCTTATGCTTAGGTACTGATAAGCAGGATTGTGAATACCATTTACATCTGCTTGTTTAGCACTTGGTTTCACTGAACCAGCATACATAATGTCACGAAGAACCGATGTACTGAGAGCACGGACGTGCGCACTTGGATGGGAAACACAGCGAACTGTGGCTGGTAAGCGACACTGCAATGTATTAACCCAAAGGTAACCTAGTTAGTATTGTAACCTAAGTTTTGTCTTATCATCAAGTGCTAAAGTAAAATTCAAAAATATAAGATCACTTTTTTCACTCTTATTGTTCCCAAATTTGAACCAAGTCTAGCAAAGAGTATATCACCTTCAATAGGTTTGTGAGGCCATCAGCAACTGACTGTCCAGATTCTCCCCAGTCAAGCACTGGTTGAATTGCTCTAGCTGTCACTTCCAAGAGCTGCTCAATATTTTTTAAAGAGCAAGGATATAAATATATCAGAAAATGCAGAAGATATTGGATATGATGAATCAATTATTGTCGGACATATTCAAGCACTCGCAAACATATTGGATGTCTTAGCTTTCTGAATCATAGATTCATCATGCTGAGAAATGAGAACTATAAAAGATGTTATCTCTAAACCAGAAATCTAAAAATATCATTACCTCCAACTGTGGTAAGGTGCATGCTTCTCCATCAACAAGCATCCCATCTGTGGCCCGTAAAAGGAGGTCTGGGTTACTAGCCAGAATTACCAGAGATTCTGCTATATCATGATTCCTTATCAGTTCTGCGATCAATTTTACTATACGTTGGTTAATTCTCCACATTTTCTGACCAAGATCATCATCTTTAGCAATCCATGGTTGCAATTCCCTCTCAGCCTGACAAGTAAAGTTTGGCAAGAAAGTGACTAAACAAATATGGTGATGAAGACCTACTTAACCTAAAAGCAAAGTTATGATAACTATTAAGGCATGCAAGTCTAAAAAGCTTAAGACCAGAAAAGTATTGTACCCATAAACATAAACAGATATATTTGTTATGTGATGGGACCAAAAATATGATACTAGAATAAAAGGAAAACTTCCGAAATTTGCCCCAATACTATTCGGAATTGCTCAATTTTGTCCTCAATTACACTTTTGGTCCATTAATACCCTTGCCATTAGCAAATCGTCTTATATTTGCTCTTTCCATTAACGGAGCTCCAACGTGAATAGGTGGATCCACGTGGCCAAATTCTTTGAGAAAAAAGGTCCAAATTCGCCCCTTGTTTTTCGACTATAGTTTAAAATTACCCTCAAGTTGGAGCATCGTTAGGAGTCAAGGAAAAAATATGAGACTTTTTTCCTAATGGCGGGGGTACTATTAGACGAAAAGTTTAACAGAAGGTAAAGTGTCTCAATTTCGGATAGTACAAGGACAAACTTTTTCCTTTCCTAGAAAAAATGCAATTTTTTTGAAATAGCAGGTGTAGCTGTTATAAGCCCTTTGGATCCCAAATAAATAGAAACTTTGCATACTAGCAGCAGCTTAACAAAAAAAGTTCATGATCTATTTTGACCAAATAACAGTTAAAGCGAAATCTGGACCTGAAGAACAATGGCTGTTGCAGCTTTTCCAGGGGACGCTGATACAACGTTGCATAGTGCATCCACCACCTGTAGTTATGGAAGATTGTTAATATATAAAGCTACTAAGTATCTTGTGTATTTGAATATATAATGCAAAAGCAACATGTGCTCTAACTTGATAATGTTGTTTTGAGAGGAGGGGGGGGGTGCTTGTTTTGCATGAAAAATGGTTTTCGCATCTTTGAAGCCAAAACTAAGGACCAACCACCTCTTGGAACTTCAAGCGAAGTCCAACCGAGAATACTTATGGAAAAACCAACTAGAAACTATCAAACCGGGATACCAAGCTATGGCAGTGCACGTAGCATATGCTATAAGGCAGGTTGCACCTTATTTGAGGATAATATCTTGTTCCTTACTAGATAATTGAAATTATTAATTCATTAAAAGCGATTAACATAGAGAAGTAACAAGGTAGATACCTGTCTCCATCCTTGCTGGGCAGAAGTGCTTTCTGGACTGGGTTGTGTTTCAGGTGATGCAATCAACTTGTGCCAGAGCAATGAGACAACAGAAAAACATAATTCTTGTTTCTCCGCAAGTACTGATTTTAAAAGATCTTGGGCATTGCAATTAAATCCTATATGCCTGTCCTTTGTCAGAAAATTGGCCAAATCTGAAGCATCCAAGGAGAAATTTGCAAACACTTTGCTGATGGGGCACCCAGCAACCTCACTTGAGTGTGAACTTGAGTCTGAAGCTTTCTCACACACAAGTGAAGCTTTACAATCATAGGAGTCTTTACACTGAGGCTCTGATGGCTTTTCTGATGTTAAGCAGTTACGACTGGTGTATTTATAATGTTTCTTCCCATTTAAGCATCTGGGCCGCTCCTTCAGGACTGGTGCTTGAATGAGATAAGCTTCCAATGGTTCAGCCTTGTCAACAATTGATGCGACAGTTTTGCTATGAATATCAATTAGGTTATAAAGTGACGATGCCCTGGAATGAATTTCATTATCCCACTTACACCGTATCAAGATAGAAAGAGCCTGCATGCAGGCCTTGGACCGTCTAAACAGATCAGAAATATGAGCAGCTACCATAGCTGCAGCAACTATCTCATTTGAGCTGTAGCTCCATGAGGTTCCAACAGACGATGGTTTCAGAGAAAAAAGTGCCTCTAAAATTGACAATATCCTCCGAGTATGACAGACGGCAGAATGAATCCCATTTCTTAGCTCATTAGATGAATCATTTGCAGGCTTTGCTTCATCCATGATGATTTTTGGATCTGGATGATTAGTCCCTCTTGAAATCAAAGTGAAGAGCTGAAGTTCGCAAGAAAGAGCAACGACAGCAGCAAGAACGTAAGAATCAAACGCTGCAATAGGTCCTTGTTTTTTCACTTTCTTACTTCCTATCTGTCTCCGTTTTCCTATGGTTGCCAGCGTGTCTACCCCTATTTCACTAAGTGGGTGAGAATCTTCACCTTTCGCCCTTTTATTCCCGTTTGGTTTTGCTTCATGACTAACACATACTGTTAAGATAACAAAAAGAAGTCGAGAAGAAAGCTCAACAGAGGCACATGACTCCAAGAACAATGAATGAACCATAGTTCGCAGTTCTGCCACAGCAAGATTTTTGAAGGCAGAGCCGAAAACATATCTGGTTTTTCTGATTTCTTCTCTAGAGGAATCAGGCGGGAATGTTCTCTGAAGAATTGCTTCAACGGTTGCTACAAATATTTTCATGAGACAAGTTTCAGATGGACTCCCACGAGGAAGATACTCTAGAACCTTAAGAAGGGGTATATACAGGTTCCATGACAAAACGGGTGGTTGTAGAGGGGTAGAAACTACAATCTCAGGGAGATCAACTGCAGATGAACTTAAAGGAATCAAGCCATAGGCAGCTTCCCAGATGGTACATATTCTCCATTCAACCTCTGGACCATGTGCACAAAGCATTGATGCAATCCCTTGGGCAGTGGCTTCTACTGTGGCTTCTACAGCAGGCACTTCTCTCTGAAGAATAAGAACAGTGGTAATCACATATGTCAAACACACATATATATCCAAATAAGAAGAAGAAATCCACAGACAGGAAGAACTAGAAACATTGAAAAACTCAACAATCATAACTGGTAAAGTACCTGCTTTTTATTACATGAAATGCCACCAGCCAGAGGTTCATGTGGAACTTCAACTCCTTCAACTTGCCTTAAGGGAGGAAAAAGCAAAGCAGGTTGAGAAAGTACTCGGAAAAGTAAAGCCGCTGCAGAATCTGCAGCTATTCCTGCTCTCATGGACATGGCAATTCCAATCGCACGCAAGAAATGCAAATGCATCCAGTTCCTAGGAAGCTTTGGCAATATATAAAATGTCAGGAATTCTATAGGAGATTCTAAGAAAAGGTGCAATAAAAAAAGCTTTCCACTAATGTAGGATAGATAGGTGTACACAAGCAACAGAATCAATCAGTTCCTTAATAATGACATATGTTTTTGTGCGGAACATTCCAGAGGTCCTAGTTTATGCAAAGGATTTCAAGGATAGCTGAAAGCAAGGAGACAGAAGTTTACTACAACAACAACAACAACTATGCTTCAATCCCCAAACTAGTCGGGGTTGGCGATATGGACCCTCAATATCCATTTTGGTACATTTTGGCCCGTTTTCTAATAATAGATTCTCTAAAATCAGAAGTCCTCTCTATGTTCTACTGACATACAAATCCATAAGGAAATTGTGTGTGAATTTTGAGAGATTACAGGTCCTATGATGGGTGGGAGATCTAGCAGAATTCAAAGTATTGTGATATTTGACGGAATTTTTTTAAAACTTACACGCAATCCAGATGCATAATCTTCAGCTGCTCGCAGAAGTTCCACTAGTTGTACCGCAGCATCAAGTGCATCCGGAGCCCAAGATGGTGGAGCTTCCAAAAGTCCAACAAGAAGCCTCTGGGTGGCACTTGGACTAGCAATTGCATAATATCTAATCCAGAAACAGAAGTTAAAATGAGTTCCTTATTTCAAAGCTCTATAAGTTAAGTTAAATCATGTTCTTAGTCTTACCGATGAAATAAACGTGCATATGGCTCAAGTGCTGGTAGTCCTGCAACGAGATGCTCATCCATAGGCGTCGTCGGAGGTGGAAGCAGAAGTGCAGGAACAGCGGCTGCAGTCAAGGTAGCAGTCTCATAGCGAGCAACTTCCTCATCACAAACACTTAAAATAACACCGGCACCATTAGCAACAGCCCACCTTGGAGTTGAAGGCAGTAGTTGCGGATGCTTCCCAGAACCACGAGAAGCAGCTAAAATAAAATGTCAAGTCAATAACAGTTTTGTTGCAATTCTAACATATGAAAACACTTTACAATTAATACCTCAGCCTTCTATAAGAAAGTTGAGAAACTCAATGTCCATTGTCCAATAGGAGGGACAAGTGGAAGAAAATGAAAAACAAAGCAAATGTATATTATCTGTTGAGTTATATTAGTTTTCCTACATAGATTTTGTAAGAGCTTCCAAATAAATCTATAAAGCTTTCAGCTATTCCACCCATAAGCTTAAATTTTGAGTTTGAGTTGGATACTCAGATTCACATAGTACCAAACACATCCTTTGATAAGCCAATTTTCCCACTAGTGAGTCCGAGCTAAGAGTTAATGTATGAATGTTACATGTGCAAAAAGGTAGTGACTATCCAGCTATATAAGTTATAGGTTGTGTAAGGGCTTCCAACGTGTTATAAAGACCATGGAGTATTCCACCCAGCGCCTTAAGATTTTAGGGGTGAATGTTTAGATTCTTTCACATTATCACAATGCTTTTGGGGTGAATGTTTAGATTCTTTCACATTATCACAATGCATCTCACTATTAGTGGAAAATTGCAGTGGTGGTCAGGACTAACGGCTCCTCTTTCTTATTCTTTTAAAGAAACATAATCTACAAAAAGAAAAGGAACTAATGTTGATGTGAGGAAGATTATATTTCTTTTGCAAGACTTGGTAAGAAACACGAGTTCAGAGCATTATTTTCGCTAGTTAGGTGATGACTACGGTAAGTAAAAGATGTCAATAATCTATTCTCATTTTTACCTAGCATAGTAAGAAAAGACTTCTTGCACTGATTTTCAAACATGTTATCATCGTCCATAGGAATTACACAACTAGCTGTTAAAAAACAAAAACTGAGAGCAGATCTAGAACCATAAACAGGAGCAAATATTTCATGAGACGGAAGTCCACATACCACTTGATGGGGGCTTGAGTTCTCCAGCAGCATACTTTCCCATAACACCGCCACACCTGCACAAGCATGAAAGTTTCGAAGCAGTTAGCAAAAAAATTATTATTTTTGGTTGTCCTCGTTCATCAGTCTCAACCTCTAGAGCAATTTAGAGAATCTCAATGAAAAATATTCCAGGTCTATAAAATGATAGTGTCCCAAAAGATTAATTTGAAGAGCACCAAAAAGAAGATAAATGTTGACTAGTATTGGAGCAAGTTCTGAAGGAATCAAATGGACACAAAAGCAGTGTTACCAAAGTAAAACGATGAAAAAAGAAGAAGCTATCTGAAGTCTATTTGCGACTTTAAATGCAAAGCACAACTAAAGCGCGGAATTTAACGAAGAAAGGCGAAGCGAAATATTACACATACACACCAAGAACAACCCAAACCACAATTATTTTGACAAAAGAATTGAAAAAGATACAATTAGGTGATGTTTTATTTTGTTTAGAATTGCTCTCTTCAAGACAGAGCCCATGGTTGATTAGGCACATGCCTTCACTTTGGTGCTTGCAAATGAAGCGCTGATTTAGCGACGCGAAGTGCACAACCTATTTGGCACCTAATTTTAGAGCTTAAGATGTCTGCAAGCAAGCCTAAATGAAATCTTTCCTGCATCCTTGATGAATTTTAAAGTGTAATTAAACTGTAAGCAACTCTGAGAGATGCTTACCAACGGAAGTAATCGCTTCTAATCCCTAGGGGTGCAGCAAGCAATATATCAGTGATCCATGGAGACAATGGTCTCAGGGGTTTTCTCTCATGTTGCATAGAAGGCACACCAGGTTCACTATTGGCAGATTTACTTGTTGAAGTGTGGCTTCCACTGGTGCTTCTATCTGCTCCATTTTCCTGACGATCAACTTTGAAAATTGGGCGGTTGTAGTGTGTTAGGATTCGTAAAATCTCTCCACATGCAAGAGCCCATTGTTCAGAATATTCCTTCTGTGTTTAAGGGTTAATAATTAGCAGGGAGACACAGATTATGATATTCAAGATAGGCTTTAAACAAATCATAGAGTTAAAAAGCATGATGACATTAATTAACTGTTAAAGAATCTGAATACCTCACTGCTTGGGGAAACCAATGATATAAAGGAAGAAAAAGGCGGACTACTTTTATCATACTCCAGTGTGCCATCAATGATGCATGAAATAATTGGATGAACTACAGCATGCCCATGCTCTGGGTGATGAAGAACAAAAGTTGCTGGCAATTGAAACAAACAACAAAAAATTAGAAACAACTCATTCAAGCCTCACAAGTAGGTGGAAGCAATATTTTAAATGTTAAATAATAGGTGAGAATTAATAATAATACCTAAAACATCATCAAAAAGTCGGTTCTCCTTTGATGGATACCGGTTCCGTATGAGCTGTCAATTATAACACGTGCAGTTAGTTTAGAGGGATGCATAAATAAAACTTAGTTCAGATATTGAAAATTATAAACAAATTATAAACAGAGATAGTTACAGAATTTACTGGATACCTCAGCTATATCTTCAGGAAATTGCTCTGATGTGAACTGACCAAAGTACTTAACATACGCAGCAATTTGAGCCTACGAAGAGAATACAAAAGGAGAATTGTCATGAGTGATAATACAAAATGTAGTCTACAGAAATAAACAAAAAGACAAGAAGTCTTTCAGGCATCAAAATTTTAAAGATGATAATGCAATGAGACAAATTTAACCCATTTCAAGTCTAGATAAATAGCATTGGAAAGTCAGATCCTAATATGAGATATCTTTATGTAGTGCATCATTCTCTTAGATCTTTCTGGAAATTTAATAAGAGTTCTGATCCTCAAGCAATTGCTACCTTCCCGATGAAGGACCTTTCAGGTTATGTCCCTTTTTACTACGCACCATTGGCTTCCCTTGTAAGAAGCACATTTTTCATCTTTCCTCTCAACTTTATTGGAGAGCCATTATACAAAATGTAAAGTTGTTTATTCCTTGTTGGATATTATGCAGCATAGACATGCTTGAAGGATGTCTCACACAGCACCCACCCTCATCATAGTGTCCTGCACCCTTCCATTCCAAGTACAAGATGAGGGATGTAGTTTCACACGCTTTGACGTGCTAAATAGTCATATGGTACCCACTTGCAGACTATCAACTTTCATCAATTGAGACTGATAAACAAGCTTTCACAATGGAACATGCACCACATAGAATGATAGAAATCACTTCATAAGTAGGAAGAAGGTTGGGGAGACTAATTGAAGAACCTAATTCTCTCCGCAGGGTGATTAGAGCAAGTACGGTCTCTATAGGTACAAATATCACACATGAAGGTCCATGAGTTCATTTTTATTTTTTAAGTGTTCAAGCCAGTTTGTACGCATCTTGACCAGGTCAACTGTAGCCTGTCCAGCCCACAAGCACAGGTTGCAATTATAATCATGTCCACCAGGATTGGAACAGATGAGCTCATACTAAGTATTGTAAATAGGATTTCAAAACTGTTACTCCCGAGCCTCAACCAGTAGGCCATCCTCTTGGGGAAGTGTATCTCACATATATATCCTTCATTCGTCCTCTTGTTTGAGAAAAAATAAAGCATAGTGCAATAACTTGCTTTTTGTGAGACTATTTGGTTAATGCTCCTTACTATCTCATAAAACCAAGACTAGCTTTTAGAGGTTTATTATATTCTGAAAAGTAGCTCTTTGTCTTGGATTCCAGTTCTTTGGTGGGATTAAATGATAGAAAAGTCAATGTCACCCCAAGCTCAGAAACATTGTATAACTCCTTTACCCTTCTACCTAATCATATATTTTGTTCAATTATCATAATATACAACGATAATATAATAGTTAAGCGACTTAATATTAGCCGAGATGATATTTTTTTCAAAGTTCCCTAGAAGAAGCGCTTTTTTTTTTTTTTACTCCGTTATCCATATTACATCCAAGTCCCTAAGAAGGTCCATTTCTCTACACAATACTGATCATAGCCACACGTTGAAATGTCACCTTAACTAGTTAAAAATGAACCTAACAAACAAAAATTTTTACAAAGATATTGTAGCTAAGCAAATGAGCACACCTTTCGCTGTTGTGCATCTTGTGGAGGAGGCCAAAATAATGACGAGAAATGAAGACCATCAATCCACCTTTCGCTTGCAGAAGCCGCCATATAACTGTTTGACAATCCAAGATTTTTAGTGATATGATAAAATGCTGACTGATAAAGCCGCCACTACAGCCGATCAAAATATTGTAATTCAACATATTTGGATCCAAATATTGCAAGTCCAGGTCTCTTATCAAGAAAAAATTCACCTTAGAGCTTCAAGCTAGTCCCTTTAATGTTATAATCAGCTAATGGAAGTTGTAAACTTCACTATTTTAACAGCAACAAGACAATAATACACCCCTTGATCCTGCAAAACAAAAAAAACAAAAAAAATCCTCAAACTGTTATCCAAATGCACAATGAATTTAGAACCTCAAAAGAAGTGTTTTTAAAGGGAACAATGAATTTATTTTTCTTCTTTTTTTTCCATTTACAGAAGAAAGTGTTTGCAGTTCAGTTTTACTTGCCAGAAAACTATCACTTACACAAATTGTCAAAAAAAAAAAAAAAAATTGTTACACAAATGCAGAACAAAATTAGTACCTTTTGAAAGCTCAAAAAGAAGGTATTAGTGCATCATAATCAACCTTTTTCTCCTAAAAATAAAGGGATCTTAATATTTTTTCATTTTTTCTCATCAACAGAAAAAAGTGTTTGCAGTTCATTTTGCCAGAAAATTATTACTTGCACAAATTTTCCAAAAAAAAAAAAAAAAAAATTTGCAGCTCAAGCCCAACAAATAAATGTATTTTTTTTTTAAATGTGTTAGTGCATCATAATGAACCTTTTTCTCCTAAAAATAAAGGGAACAAAAAACTTTCTTTTTTCATTTTTCCTCATTAACCGAAAAAAAGTGTTTACTATTCATTTTACTTGCCAGAAAATTATAACTTGCACAAATTATCAAAAAAAAAAAAAAAAAAAAAAAACAGTTCAAGCCCAACAAATGTATATTTTTTTGTTATATATTCCCTCCATAGAAACCAATAAGGTTTTATCAAGTAAATTAGAAGTGCAACCAATTATATACAATATTTCTTATTCCTACAAAACAAATACAGCTGAACATATTTAAGCACCTAAACAAATACATCAAAGACATATTATGCAAGAAAAATAAACAGTTGTAAAATTAAAGATTACCACAGTTAAACTTAGGAGTTACCACAGGTGGGAATTCTGAAAATTGGTGTATGTAAATCTGGTGGTAAGATTGTGTGTGTGAGATTAATTGAAGGATTTAAGGAAGTTTTTTAGAGAATTTGGGGGGTTAGAGAGAAAATAGAGAAGAAAATAGGAGGGTGTGTTTAAGAAGAGATAAAGATATGGAGCAGAGAAGAGAGATCTTTAACTATGTTTTCTCTCTGCATACGTGGCCTTGATATTTTCCTCAGATCTTAAAAGAGGCCATGTGGCAAGCAAGTGGACTACTCTTCCACCCATCATATCATATGCTTCCTCCTCATCACACATATATAATAATTAACTTCATACATACATGTATCTCACCTTAGCCTTACTTTTACTTCTTCTTTTTTTATGTGAAATAACTACTCCCTAGATACTACTAGTCCCTCCGTCTCAAATTTTCTATCGTGATTTTTTTTTTTTTTTGGGAATAGTTATTTCAAATTATTTATAATTTTAGAGGTTCAGGATAAAATTAATATTTTTTTCCTTAGTAGTACTTGTTCTTGAGACAAGCATCTCAATTGATGAAGATGACATATAAATAGAGTAAATTAAAAAAAAAACATCTTAAGACATAATAAGGGGTAAAATGGTCGAAAAACTCCATAATTAATCACGACGGATAATTTGAGAGAGGAGTACTTTCATCCTATTAACTACTCCTTCCATCCCAGTTATGTGACATTCTTTTATTTTTAGTATATTTCAAAATAAATAACATCTTTTTATATTTAGTAGTAATAGAACTTTGAACTTCTCATTTTGCTCTTTTATGAGATGATTTATACCCACATAAATATTTAAGGCTTGTCTTAGATCACCACAAGTTTCAAAAAAAAATCTTAAATTTTATGTCGGTCAAACACTATCACATAAATTAGATAGAAGGAGTACTATTTCTTGACGGAAAAAATTGAGAGAGAGACGGTGATGTTAGGTGCACGAATAAAATCCCAAATTGGTAGTTGAAAACGAAAAGTAAGCTACATATAAACCTTAAAGGTGTGAGACCTTTTGGTAAAAAATTTACGGGTTTGACCCAAAGCGAATAATATCAATCCAATCCATTTAAGAGTATCTTTGGGTTATTTTAGCTGCGATATCTAAGGCAATGATTCGGTGAGACGAGTATGGAGATGACGAAGTAATGGCATGGGGAATGGCTTGGTGTCTTTGCCTATTTATAGACCGGATTACTAAATTTATCCGTAGCTTTAGACGCACATAGATAGAAAAGAAGATAGTGGGTTTTGGTAGGCATAAATAATCGGATGTTGTGGTTGACACATTTAATCTCCAGATAAGCTCATAAGACGAGGGGTCATGTAGAACTTAGTTCGTAATAGGTCACGTGAAACTTACTTCAAAAGGGGACATGTTGGGAGTATGAACAAGGTTACAACATTCGTAGCTTAAAAAGAAAAGTAAGATCACAAATATATAAGGCGTAAGAATATTTGAACGACGTGAGACCTTTTGATGAAAACTGTACAAATTTGATTGAAAGCAAATAGTATCATACCCCGTTAAGAGTATCTTTAAATTATTCAACTTTTCCTTTTGGTTGGAGTTCTACCCCAACATGTGTTCTATATGAACTCGGGAAGAATCATAATGGATGGAGCATTCACCCTCTTGGGTTCACTAAGAGTGGGAGTTAGTAAGTTAATTAGTATTGATCTGGTGAGAAAATATCTTAGATTTAGAGAAAAAAATTGATCACATATTTCACGAAAAAGGAACAAACTCAATTGCCCCACTTATAATTGTAGTGTTCGTAAATCATAGCCTTGATTTTTGAAATTGTTTAAGAATTTAAAACTTTTTTCAAGAATATACGAATTTCTTTTTTTAAATCTTTTTTTCTACAAAACAATAGAATAAGAAAACAAGTATTTTTTCCCTCTATGTGATTCTCCCAAGGAAAATGAACAGTTTCTTCCTTACAAACAGTTTCTTCCTTACAAACAAGTGACAATTCAAATTAAGAAAAGAAAGAGAGGGAAAAGAGGAATGGTACTTTACAGTAGAAATTAGTTGGACAAAAAGCTGAAGAAGTGAAATTAATAATTCTTTAATTAGGTGATCAGTGATTGAATAGAATATATATAAGTGGAGAGCACTTGTCCAAGATATTTTGGGGGGTCAGGAAGCTGTCAACCTTAGGTTAAACAGAATGATTAAGGAACCTTGTGCATCTTGTTTTGAGTGTAAGCTTCCTTAAGCATGCTTTAGATTAATTAAATAAATAAATGTGCCAATAATTCAAATGAGACAACAAAAACATTGAATATTGTGAAAGTAAATGACAACATCCTTATTTTCTTTTCTGAATTTGTAATTCCAGTCATAATAGTGGTATGCTTAAGAAATGAAAAGAAAGGAAATATATATAATGAAAAAAACGTCTATTTTGTGCAACTTACCTAATCCCCATTATATAGAAATGAAGTTTCAAAAAAGAAAAGAAAGTAATGCACTTTGAGAACCCAAATACAAAATATCTACTAGTAGATTGCATGTAAGTTTACATATGCAGAATAAGAAAAATCTTATATTGTACAACTTATACAAATTAGTGGCCAAATTTTATATGTGGGCATATTTACAGAAACTTTCCAATATCAAAGAACCAAATATGCTAACTTGTATATATAAACAACGAAAAAATTCTTTATGCATTTTCTCCAAGTGGGAACTTTATAACAAGAATAACTTTTTTTCAATAGCCAACAGCAATTTTGTAAAAGATCTATGACAGTGAGGAAGTTTTGTAGTGAGCCTAATCACACTTGAAGATGATTGGAAGGCTAAAGTTGTAAACAAAATAATTAGTTGATTGCCTCATTGAAAAGGAGGTGAATACATCTCTAAATATAGTAATATTTTAGTGAAACCACTCAACTAAAGGCACACAGGATCGAAGAGTTTTACATATTGGTAGTGCTTTTACACTTCATCATTGGAAAAAGATTGCTAAGCTAATCTTTTTGGAGAGCAAAATTGAGAGTGGGGAAAACACGCCATAAATTGATGTGAGAATGTGACTGTCCTTTGCTTCTTTTCATTTTTTATTTTTTATTTTTTATTTTGTATTTTGACACACACAAATAGAAGCGACAAGGGGAGCTGGGAAGGCTATGACTAGTCGCGGAGAATAAAAATAGCCATTAATATATCAAGGTTCTAACAATCTAAAGATAATATATATTTGACTTGTTTTATATAATGGACAACGGAAATGCAATATCTATTCGCACTATATTGCTTCTAAGCATTTCACACGGCCTTAGTGGCATCATTTGCAACGACTATAGCATATTTATTTTATGCTTTTGATACGTAAAAACTAGAATCAAGGAAAACATAAAGGAACAAGGGAAACTAATTTTCTTTTTCATGTTTGATGGATGAGAAGAACAAGGGGAGTCTACTAGGTGCAATCCAATTAGCGGAGACTCTTGGAATAGTTAGAGTAAGAAGTTTCTAAGTGCGCGTTATATCGGCGATTATGACGTACGAGTGATTTTTCACAACCGATGTCAACATTTATAAAAATGAAGAAACATCTCCTTTAATGCAAATTATATAATTTTATCTCAACTTAGCTAATGCCTGTCTTATGATTTGGTCGAATTTTATACTACAAGAGAGGTTAAGGGTTCAATTCTATTCAACTTCTCTTCTTCTTTTTCTCAAAAAAAAAAAAAAAAACAAAACAAAAGATAGGCTAAAATTTTTGCAAACCAATATGTCCTTGTGAGATTCGAACATCTAAATGAAGCCCTTAACCAATGAACCGAAAAGCCTTCTTCATCAGGTGGTGTCATTTATTTTATTATCTACCCGAGTTTCACATAATATATATATATATATATACATTTGATATAATTTATCGACCAGGCGATGCCGGTTGTATGTCTCGCCGCTCTCACGGGTACCATCAAGCACATACAACACGATTCAAGGGAGATCTCACTGTCGCATGGTTGAGCTTTGAGCATCGAATAATTGAATCAGATATCACGTCAAGATATTCATATTTCACACATGAAAAGATAATCCGTGAATGTCCTCCTCTCAAGAAGAATTTGCTATTGACCGTGAATAAGAACATAACGAGCCTAACTAAGGTAAATAACTTATATGCGCTTGATGTTTATACCAAATCAAATAATTTAGCTCTGGTATTTAAAAATTAAAGTGAATATATAGACCACTCAATATAATTAAATAATATATATATATATATATATATATATAAAAATTAAAGTGAATACATAGACCACTCAATATAATTAATGGAAGATATGTGTCTTTATATATATATATATATAAAAGACATATCTTCCATTAATTAGTCTAATATAAATACTGAATGTGCCTAGACTTTAAACATTAAATGCCGAACCTTCAACTTGAAAGTTTCAAATAGAGAGGCAACGGGCAGAAGAGTTGCCCGAGGCGAATCAAATACAGGAAGATGCGAATACGCACGAGGATCCAGTGGCTAATAATCAACGGGCAGGGAATTACGGGCAGGCTAGAAATATCTGGTAGATATTTAGGCAAGGGGCAAAAGTGAGTTGTATCCATCCAATAGCTTAACAACAAGCAACTTGATTTTTATATTCCAAATTATAATAAATTAATAATTTTGGCCTAACTTAAGTACACACGTGGATCAACCATCTTCCAGATTTAAATCTTCTAAATTTTTTTCTGTCCTTGGATTGAATCTATCACATTTTGTGGGGCCTACTTATGGTATATTTCTTGAGAACATGCATGCCATAGGAAGATGTTACACATACACGTTTCGAATTATTATTTGTTGATAGGACTTGGTGTTTGAAATAAGTTAGTGGACCCGAAGTCTTTTTCTAAGGGTTAGTAAATACTCCATTATTAACATAAAAAACTAATGTAAAGAAAGGTGTCGGTTTGGTTTTCTGATGATTCTTGACCAAGCCAGGAAAATTAATACAAAAATAACGTACGCTAACCACTTTTAATTTTGGCATTATTTATTATAGTAACAATTAGTTATTGTTCTAAGGCTTAATGAATATGCGGCCCCCTAAATTTTTTTTATTTTGACACCTCAATTAAGTGTTGTTAACGTCAACCCCGAACTCGCTCACATGGTTGTATCAAACACAGTCCGATTTACATAGTATTCCATCTTCAATGTAGCAACATGCTAATATATATTCTAATTTAATTATGTCATATTTTAGCTAAGATTAACAACAATTGAGAGGTGAAAAAAAAAAAAGAGTAGCTCTTAAGTAAGCTGGCAGTGGAAAAACAGAACCAGCAGAATCCGACACATTCATGACCTAATGAATAGCTTATCAAATGTCTAAAATATTACTCTAGCTTCATTTCCCCAATTTAATTTCTGCTTTTAATAAAAATCAGATTTGGAGAGTTTGATAGACACACTTGAGAACGAGTTCAGGGGTTCAATAGGAAGAACACTTAGTTGAGGCTTCAAAATGAAAAAAAGAAACAAGTTTAGGGGGTTGTACGATATGTAAAACTTCAGGTTATTATTCTAAAAATTTTCTTGTGAATTTTAAAATTCGAGATAATGACTATTTTTACAATCATAGGAACTAATTTATGAATTTTTCATTTGGCATGTAAGCGTTAGTTGCTGTACTATATTGAATATTGAATCAAACAAAGAAAGAAAGAAAAATTGAAACAAAACTAGGCATAATGACTAACAACTATTAGAGGGTATAACTACAGAAGAGGTAATTTCAAGCACATAATTACGTTCATATATGATGTGAAGACTATAGGTAAAACTTAGAGAGTGTCTGATTAAGTTTAGCTTATAATAATCTTTCGACTTATTATTAATGATTTAGTAAATATTAAAAGTGCTAAATTTATAAGCTAAAATAAAGCAAAAACAATAAATTAATCACCTTAAGTTGTGATTTTACAACTTATATTAATCACTTCAAGTTAATTATCTCTCTATTCTATTTTCGTCATTCGTCCCTTTTATGTAGACATACTTTAAAGTTTATGTTTTCCGTAAAAAACTGCAAGGACATTAATTTTAGTCATTTAACATAAAAGTGTTTGTAAACATTTTTTACCAAACACACTAATTGCTTATTATCAGTTTCAACGCTTATTAAAACACAACAACAACAACAACAACAACAACAACAACAACAACAACATACTAGTGTAGTCCCACAAATAGAGTCTGGGGATCAGGTAGAGTGTACGCAAACATTGCCTCTATCTTGTGGAGGTAGAGAGGTTATTTCGGAAAGACCCTCAGCCAAAAGAGCTTCTCAACGCTTGATGATTATCAACTAGCGGGATAACTCGTACACAAATAGCTTATTTGGGGTCATTGTTTAAGTCATGCCCTAAGTTTATAAAATTTTGCAAGTCTATCCACTTCAACACAAATATGGGAACGAAGTTCCAACTATCCGTATCTGTACATACAAATTTTTGTCTGAAGTTGATAAGTCACATACATGGCTAAACTTCAATCACGTATGACTAATTCAGGCATTTTTGCATGCACTTTAACCACATATGGTTGAAGTTTTAGGCATTTATGCCTGATGTTTAGCTGAATAATTTTCTTACGTAGAAACAACAATTTGTTACTCAAATTTCAACAATTCAATGCCCATAACTACTCAACATGAGCTCAAATTTAAAACATGCACTTTAACCACATATGGTTGAAGTTTTAGGCATTTATGCCTGATGTTTAGCTGAATAATTTTCTTACGTAGAAACAACAATTTGTTACTCAAATTTCAACAATTCAATGCCCATAACTACTCAACATGAGCTCAAATTTAAAACATAGGTTCCAAGTATTGTGAAGCATAAACCCCAATAATCAAATTCTCAAAAACAAAAATAAATCTAAATAACTCATTTTGTGATAATGGTGATTTGCCAAAATTTTCAAGTTTTTCCAACAACACCAGTGTCATTTAAACTCATTTTTAAAATTTATAAATTGGTATAATTTAAATAATTTTAGAAAATTGGGTATAAATTAAGCAGCAATGTCCAAATAACGTGTGCCGTGATTTTTTTATTTAATCAGCTAACCCTGACTGACTCTTACTCTATTTCTCAGACATTGAACTCAAAATCTCAAAAAATCTTAGCACGTTAGTAGGTATCTGGACATGAATTTGATAATCATCGCAAAAGATAGTATTTGAAGTTGACTTGAAAAGGGGTATTTGGACATATTAAAATTGTGTTTGGACATGCATTTGGATAAATGTTGAAGTTTGATTTAGAAATTGTCTTTTACTTAAAAGAATGATTAGAACCAGTATTCTAAATTGTAAAAAACTCAACTTCAGGTTAATGTGAGAAATTGATAAGAATGTATAAGCAAACATTTTTTCTTTTTTGAAAAAAGCAAAAAGTTTGTTAATCCAAACGCGTTACTTTGAGAAGAAATTTGATTTAGTTTAATACTATAAATAAAAACAAAGGTGAAAAAAGGGGTGTTGTTCCATGATTTCTATATTGTGATCAATACTAATTTATCCACGTTAACTAATCTCCACCCCTTCCCTTTCCCTTCCTTTTGTTTCCTTAATTCCAACAGAAAAAGTAAAATCTTTCAACTCTTATTTCCACTATATATAATCAAGAACGAAAAACCAACAAAAGTACGTACGCGTTTGGCCATGGAAATCAAATAGATTTCACTTTATTTGGAAGTTTAAAGTTGGAGCTGTATTTGATTATAGTTTTTGTAAAAGAATATTTGGTTGTTTGAATGTACCGAAAGTGAAAAAAGAAAAAGCAGGATTTTATGTGTTTTTTAAATTTTACTTGAAATTTTTATGGCCGAAGCTGATTCTCAAATAAAGTGAAAATATTTTCTGAAAAAAAGTGAAAACTTCTCATGGCTAAATGGGTCATATTACAGTTCAGTTGCTTTAGTTTTTACTCTTAATTGTTATTTATTGATAGGACTACTTTCAAGTTCAATTAATTGACGGTTTTTGACTTATATGAGAAAAACACGTACATTGAAAATTTCCAATTTCTCTTCTTAAGCATAATTTCCACAATATAATCATTCTTCTTGGCTTTAAGATAATATATGAATTATTCAAGTAAAGAGTTGTACTATTGAAATAGACACACTCCGATTTTCACTTAGCCACCAAAAGAGAAAAGGAAAAAAGAAAAGAAAAGAAAGAACTACACATACATATGAAAAAAGTTAACAACGCACCAGAAAAATTAATGCTAAAGTAACTAATCTTTTGTGAGTGCATTCACAGGTCAAACACAAAGATATTTTTTTAAAAACATTTAATGGACGAAATGAAAATGGCTTTCAACTTTAGCTTAATCCCATGAAAGTCAAACGGAGACGCATTACAATATTAAAAGTTAACATTATTTTCAAAGCTAGTCAACTAGCACTAAGAGTATTTAAAGTTTCATAGCACTATCTCCTCCTAAAAGTTACTACAACCCCCAAATATTTACAATTACAAAAATATAAATAACACTAATCGTCTAAATGTCAATGGAACGAGAGAGAACATTCATGATGAAGAGAATTCTCTTACACAACATATCTAGGGGACCGAGATTGCCATTATCCCAAAATAAAAATACCACTAATCATCTAAAATTCTTACTTAGTGAAAAACTAAACTTTTTGTATTGACAATTTATAGAATTTCTATAATGTCAATGCAATTTATTTTTACTCTATATTTAAGAATAATATACTAATATCGCTATGGAAACAATCTGAATGTAATAATTTCTTTTTAAGTAAATGGATCAAAATACATATTTTAATTAACTTAAGGATAAACTTATTATTGAAATGTTACAAGGACTTAAAATAAGAATTTTTAATAATTAATGTATCAAAAGATAATTATTCAAAATTAAAATACCACTAATCTTCTAACTAACTATCAACGGAATAAGTATGGAACAAGGGAAAACTTCCATGATGAAGAGAATGCTATTACGCACACACTTACATATTATAAAAAAAGAATTAGAGGAAACGTCAGTAAAAGTCGGCACCGATTAGCAAAAGTCGAGATTAAAATTAATTTAGTATAACCTAAAGTCTAACATGTCATATCGTGGCAACCTTATATCCGCACAAGTGGAGAGGCTTGTCGAAGGTAGTTTATTTATTTAATTATACTTTGCTTCTGTCGTGGAATCAAACTCAAGAAAAACCAATCAAAAGTTGCAGCCAAGTATTGGACGGTTTGAGAGTGAAACAAAGGCTTAAATAATTCAATCATATAAATATTAGGTGGGGAAAATATCTAAATGGAGAGGTTAAATGACCAACATAACTAAAATTTCTTTTAGTTTGTGTTGAAATGATAGTTAGTTCTTGAGAAATTAAATGTTTTTTTATATGTTTTGTCTGATCTATTTTGTAGTAAGAAAATTAGTATATGACCCCCATATACTTACTTGACATACAAATTTTATAGAATTTTCAATATTAAATCTGAAGTGCGGTACTGTCAAAATTTTAAAAACTTATCTGTATCTTAACTAATAGATGCATGATAATAGATCGGCAAAGGTGTAAATATATTAGTTAAGACTTAAGATGCATCTATCAGTTAAGGTGAAAATTATATATTTATGGGCAAACGTGTAAATGCACTCCACAACTCTGCGATTAGAGTAAATATACTCCTCGCTAAAAAAGTAGTGCATAAATCTTACTAGTATTATTTACTATCCTTCTTCTACCAGAATTAACACACAAAATGTCCATATTCCTTCCTAACAGTAGCATTTAATCCTTTGTATTAATGTTCTAGTTATGGATTAAATGATTATTCAATTAAATGCTAAAGTTGGTAATCGCGCAAAATCAAATCTCAAATAAAGAAGAGCTACCTCATAAATTATTATGTAGTGTGTTTAAATTTTACAAACAAATGGGGAACATATAAGTAAATATCAGCCAGCAAATTTGCGAAGGTGTAAAAAGAGTAGACAAGATCCAACAAGTGCAATCCAATTGAGGAAAAGCCCATAATATGGCTATTTCCATCCATTTTTTGTCCGGAGTGTCCTTCAAATGCACTGGTCTTTAATTTTTGTCCCTCAAATTGTTGGTCTTTAATTTTTTGTCATTTTTTTAAAACTTCAGGTTTCGAACCCATATCGATTAAAAATTTTAAAAAAATTCGCCAGGTAGAACTTGGATTCGCAAGGCAGAATTCTGCTTGAAGGTAAAATTCTGCCTTCACCTTGGTCCGAATAGGCCTAAGTTTGCTATAAAGCTCTGCCTTGCGATTTTTTTTTACTGAGCCGGGGTTCGAACCCCAAACCTCATGATATTAGTTGAAGGAAAAAAATTAAAGACCACCAATTTGAGGGACAAAAATTAAAGACCACCCAGAATAAGGGCATTCCTGCGAATTGCCCATTTCCATCCTGTACCTTCTTATTGGGCTTGGTTCAAAGGCGTTGTTCCTACTAAACTCTTCCAAAGCCCAACAGATAAACTAGCTAGGAAATTAAGGGAAAAATTAGGTGGGATAACCAGTTTTGGGTTCTTATGAATATTTAATCACTATTTGAAATGCAAGTGAGAAATGGTTACTACTTTATAAGGAGAACATGAAATTTGGACAACAAGACCCCTAGCTAAACCATGGAAAACTCCTACACCTAGTGCTGGAGTTCGAACTCAAGGACATAATCTTTTCTGTGCTGTAAAACCCCCAACTGAACGACTTTTTTCCTTGAGTTTGAACTCAATGACAGAATCCTTAAGTTCTTAGCTATTAAATCACAAACTCAACGACTCTTTCTTTGAGTTCTCACTTTGACATGTGAAGCTCCGCCATAATGTGATGAAATCCCAACTCAAGGACTTTGTAGTTGTAGAACCACGAACTCAAGGACAAAATACTTGGGTTCAAACTTCATGAATGATATAATGGATTTCAATCTTTTACCAATTCGAAGCTTTTATCGGTTCACATTTAGGAACGCTTCATTGAGTTCAAGTGATGGAGTTTAGAACTTTTAAACGTGAAATTCAAGGTTCTATTCTTAAGTTTGCTATTGTAGAATCATGAATTCAGTAAAAAAAAACCAAAATTTGAAATTGAACAGTATAAGTTCAAACTCAAAAAAAAAAAAAAAAAAAAAAAAACGTAAAGGTTAAGTTCCACAAGTTCCCAGTTATAGAAGAAAAACGAACTCAATACATTACTGCATATTGACCGACTGAAACATGAGAGAATTGTAGTGTTTTTGTCCAATTCATTATAAAGTGATTAAATTTTAATAAGTTTTTGAATTGATGACTAGATTTTAATTAGCGAATTAAAAATTAGAAATTTATCAATTTCTCCCGAAATCTAGATTTAATTTAGAACTAGGTTGAATTGTCACTTGTTCTTTTCACCTAAAAGATTATGCCAGCACGATTCTCCCTTTCAGGTCAAAATTAAGGCAACCTTTTCTGTTTCTTTTCACTAAGAGCTTATTCCATTTCTTTAGACAAACTTTAAGATAATTAATGGTCACATTTTTCAAAAGCCAGTTCAGCATGATTCGTTTAAATGGTCTGTATTCACATGATAACAGTAGCTGGGCACATTTGGCATGTTAATATTAATGACTTTAAGAACTAACTTAAATTAATTTGGATTCGTGTGTTAGTTGAAGTGTTGGGGTCAATCACATTATTGTTGCACTAAAGTTTGCTTTTTATAGTTGGACACCTCGTGGTTGTGAAGTGACGTTGGTATATCCAATGTGCAAATAGGTAGGCCGTGAAAATTACTATGATGCCATTCTAATTTTGAAAGAATATAAGAAAAATCTCATTCCTTTCTTTAGTCTTTTTAAATTGGTCTAAAAGAAAACAAGTTGATAGTGGTTCATGAGCTATGTTCTCTTTTCCATAGTCTCCAACTCTCCATGCAGGTTAAATATGACAGAGATAAATATTTATTCATATCGAATGTTTACCCTAAATTAATTCAATTTATCATGATTAAATAATTTAATATATATAATGAAACTATGCGTCAATATATTAATCACGATTAAGTGATAGAATTAAGTATATATGCAAAACACATATCATGCATATATTAGTTTGGTGTAAACACTCGATGCGAGTAAATTCTTACGATATGATAGTGCTTATAAGTGCGACTATAATATGTTGCTAATGGTACTTGTCTTTAGCACATTTAAAACAAAAGTACAAAAAGAGAAAAAGGTGATGGGGCTAGAGAAAGACACAAGTTTTGTTTTTAGATTTTATACCAGGGGATATAATAAAAAGTATCGTGCATGTGTGAAAAATGAATTTGAGATTTTATGCTAGTGTACTAATTTCGTACAAATACTGCAGGGTCAAGATTTGGTATTTTGGTATTTAGATATAATTTTTGTTAGCTCCAAGGCTATGTAATTCATTCAAATCCTCATGTGTACTCCCTCTATTCATTTTTAATTGTCACGTTTGCTTCTTGAGAGTCACTAGTTATCACTTAATGTCTTGTTCTTTATCTCATTTTGAGCCTTTAACTTCATAAAAGACTGCTAATGTAATAACTGAGAGTCACTAGTTATCACTACAAGAAATATGACTTTTTGCAGTCATCACAGAAAGTGAAAACTTCTATAACAAAAGACTTTCCATGGTGATTTAAGAGTCGAGAACAGTCTTTATATGTGGTGAACTTGGGTATATACTATCTTGGATAGACTTCAGTAATTGATTCTTGTAAAATAGACGATGGAATGTGTTTGCTTGTGAGTTGATCCATCTTTCCTATACTAGTATAATCCTTAAAAGATGCTGGTCGATTTGGCTCTGGCAGAGTAGCAGACTCAGTATGAAGAATATGAGCTATCAAAGCTGTGGTAGGTCTTCCATCCAAATCACTTTGAACACATAACAACCCAATATGCATACATCTCATGATTTCGGACCCTGAATTTGAGTCACCAATTAGAGTTGGATCTACAAATTTCATAGCTTTGCCATCTTTCCACAGCTTCCAAGCCTATAAATATCGACATAGTATTCATAGTGTCCTCTAAAGGTTATCAAAAATAATTGAATGTAATAGGAGTACAATGTTAAAATGGTTTATGAATAAACATGCATGCGATTAAAATTATATATATTGGAATTTGAACATGATGATTTTACACTTAAGATTTCATGGTTAAAAATACACTTGAACTATAGTTTTTCATGAGTTTCCTACTTGAACTATCGGGTGTGCGAGTTCCTACCCGTACTATTACCAACTATTTGTTAAAACACACTTCAACTATTAATTGTTTCCTTTTCGATCCTACCTGAACAGTTGAAGATATAGATGCATGATACAAAAGATATTATTGCAGCAGGGAGGAATATTTAACAGGAACAAAACTGAAAAACTACATACTGCATTTTGAATAATACTCCCTCAGTTTCAAATTATTTGTCACGAATTCTAAAAATAGATCTCATATTATTTGTCATTTTAAAAGTCCAAAATAATTTTTTTTTTTCATTTTATCCTTAGTATTAATTATTATTGAAAATGTCAAAAATGTTAATTATGGGGTGATAACACATAATAAATAGAGTAAATATTCAATCAAGAGATTATATCTTGACATAAATAAGGGTAAAATAATCAAAAGCCCCTCCTAATTACTGTTTTCTTAAAGGGTGTGTAAAAGAGAAATACGGCAAATAATATGAGACGGAGGAAGTAGTAAATAAAGGGGACTCTTAAATACAATTAATATGCACTTACGTGGGTAAGAAGGTCATCAAATTTATCTTCTTGACAAAATGATCTATTTCTCTTTCCACTTATTATCTCCAAAAGAAGCACACCGAAACTGAATACATCAGACTTCACAGAAAACTGACCATGCATTGCATATTCTGGGGACATGTAGCCACTGACAAAGAAAAATAAATCACATCAATTATAGCAATATAAATAGAATTTGATGTATGTAAAAAAGAAAAAGGAGGGATATATGAATTTATATTCTACAATTGTTGACAAACACTTACTATGTGCCAACAATTATGTTTGTGCTTCCTTCAGTTTGGTCAGCTCCAAAAATCCTAGCCATGCCAAAATCTGAAATTTTTGGGTTCATGTCTTTGTCTAACAAAATGTTGCTTGCTTTGAGATCACGATGTATGATTCGAGGACGAGAATCCTCATGAAGATAAACTAATCCTCGTACTATTCCTCTTATAATCTTGTCACGAACGGACCAACTCAATGTAGCTTGCTTCTTGGTATCTTAAACAAAACATGCAAGATATTAGAATTAAAGAGTTACTACTAAATATAGAAACTGACATTTTTTAGACTGAGCAAAAAGAAAAGTAAGATTCATAAATTGAACGAAGAAGTATACACAAACATACCAAATAAGAAATAGTCGAGGCTTTTGTTGGGGACAAATTCGTAGATGAGAATCTTTTCCTCTCCTTCCAAGCAAAAACCAAGCAGTCTCACTAAATTCCTATGTTGAAGCTTAGCTACAAGTACAACCTCATTCTTAAATTCTTCTACACCTTGGCTTGACCTTCTTGATAGCCTCTTTACAGCTATCTCTTGTTCATTAACAAGTTCTCCCTGAACGAGTTAAAAGTCTTATACACATATTAAAAGAATTTTATATTATCAGGTCAGCAAAAAATAAGAAAAATAAAACATTCTATGCTTCAACATGTTAAAATACCCTCATGATATATAAATATAATTAAACTGCTAATGTATATACCCTCACTTGAGCCGAGGGTCTTCCAGAAATAACGTTTCTACCTTCACGAGAAAGGGGTAAGGTTCGTGTACACTCTACCCTTCCCAGACCTTACTTCTGTGAGATTACACTGGGTATGTTATTATATAAGTTGGAATTTTCATGAATCTGAAGTTACTAGATTAATTACCTTATAGACATCACCAAATCCACCCATGCCAATTTTGTTTTCCGCAAAGAAGCAGCTAGTGGCAGCTTCTATTGTACTAAAGTCATATTGCAAGGATTCAGCTGTTAGAATCCCATTAAGATCATCTACAACATATATTAAAAGATAGCATCAATTACTTAAGGAAAATGAAGGACTTGAATTGAACTAAAGGCATAAAGATCATAGTTGCATTTTACCATTCGTCTCCTCTAGAGTATTTTTCCTTTTCTTCAGTAGCAAAGGAAAGACTACACTGGATATACTTTTATTGGTTGATAATAATAAAAGTAAAAAACCGATAGCGACTACACAAACAATTAGGACTACTTGTTTTGGAACTCCATTATGCCCTGCATCAACAAATCAAGAATTCAAATTCATCAATATAAACTTTGATATGATATTCTATACTACTACCACTAATATTTTAGAATACGAAGCTCACCGACCCGACCAATTAAAATTCACGCCGGATAGGCCCGTTAATGACAGAGTAGGTGGCTTGCTATTGTATTATTTCATCCGTCTCAATTTAGTGATACTTCTCATTTTTTCAGTCAAACAAGAAAATTTTTGATCGCGATAAAGAAGTTTGACTCTCGAAATCTGAATTGTGCCACATAAATTGGGTCAGAGGGAGTATTAGTAATCTGTACCTTGAATATAGGAGAGAGCAGGTGAGTTGCTAGTGTAGAAGGGGTACACTTCTTGCCTTACAAAACAACTGGGAAATTGAACTCTAGCACCCTTATATTCATCACAACACTTATGGAGAACTTTGATCACAATTCCAAGGCAATTTAGGCAAGCAGAAGAAGAAATATCAGGAATGCATTGAGCTAAGGCATAAATTGTTGTGTCAGCAGTACTGAAATTGTCTTCTCTAGTGGCAAATTTCTTGCCTATCGAACGATCACTAGCAGCCCGAGCCGCGACGTCATCCATCATTTCTCCCAGCTTCTGTTTGAACCTACTTTGTTCATCGGTTGAAATTTGAATAACATTACGTAGAACAAAAGGTCTATCTGGTTTGTTAATTATGGATCCGTAATCAGGCTTGGGGAATATTGATCGATTCGAATAACGCAATAAGCAACTGTCCGACCAAAATACAGCCATTTTTCTGGCGGGGCAGCCCTGTTGGAATCGAAATAATTAAGGCGTCATGCAGAAACTAACAATTGCAAACCGATAAAACAGACGACAAAGAATACTATACTAAAGAAACATAATATTTAATATGGTTTTGTCAAGTTACCTACATATTGAGAAAATTAATATTAAACATAAAACCTATTGACAGAATAATCTCCTCCTAAGCCAAATTCTTTTATAATGACTACAATGTGGGTGTTACCGTATTATTGTATAAGTTAAATGATCTTCTATTTTTAGAAGCGTATGACTTCTCTTTCAAGAAAAAAATAGATATGGTAGAGTCATTTTCCACCAAGAAAACCTTTTTGAAGTAAAAAATTAGAATCCAAATAAGCTCGGACATTCAAGGCAAACCTTGACAAACCTGGATTATTTTTCTAGCAGCTCTGCTTGCACAATCTTGACACGCTGCACTGGGAATATCGCCTCGACACATAAACAAACCATAAATTCTTTCAGAATTACCATTGTTACTAGTGGAACAGTTGTAGAAACCATATTTCCTCGAAGCATTAGAAAGGGTTGAAAGTAGGGAAATGAGGTTGGAATGATAAGATGTGTTTGTATTGTAAGTAGTTGTGTTTGGGCAGTAATAGTCATCATCAGCTGATACTGTGCTACTGATGAAGAAAAGCACAAGGCATAATGTGATATTCAAACTAGGCATTATGCAAATTGAACAATTCATCTAGACGAGGCAAATTTATAGATGGTGAAAATTGAGTAGAGGGGTAGTACGAAGACTTCAATTTATTGCTAGTGGTTGACTTGTTTGCTCGTTATCTATGTATATTTTTTTTACATCGTCAAGTTAAGTTCACTTAGAATATTCCTCTATTCCAATTTATGTAATACATTTCAGATTTCGAAAACAACAAGAAAATTTTTGACCGCGATTTATTCGTATGCCCTTTAAAAAATTAAATTGTTAATTATTGTGACTTGTAGTACTTTTTGTGTAGGTTCTAAATATGTAAATTATTTTTCAAAAAACTTAATGATTGTATGTCTGAATTCACGGTCAAAATAAAGAAGTTTGACTCTTAAATTCAAACTGTATCACATAAATTGAGATAGAGTGAGTAATAAGCCAATCATCATGTGGCAAGCCTGATAGAATAACCTGAAAAATAATAGAGAAGGAACCTACTATAGCCAATTAAATTGACCGAATAGCTTAGAAATTCTTTCATTGGTGTATAAAAGTTAAATTCTTCATTAACAAGCAAGTCAAGTTTCTAACATAAGTGATTAGTGGAGCACCCACTGAGAAACTTCCTGATTGCCTTGTGTTGTAACTCAAAGAGTTAGGTAAAAATTACATAGGAAGGTCGTCTTAGCAGATTTGCGCTATTGAAAATGGCAACCAATTTCATTCTTAAAAGAGACCTTTTTAATTTGGCTAGAGTCCATACCACCGACCAATCGATTTTGTTTTTTTTTTTAAATTGCAAATTGGATTTTTTTAGTGTGATCATTTAGATTTTGATTTCATTTAAAAGGTTTTGCTAAAATAAACTTGTAAACAACTTTAGGTACCAAAACAAGCTCTATTTCTTTTTTACAATTTCCGGCTTATTGCACATTTTTACCAGAATGAGAGTTAGATTGGAAAATGGATGTCTTTCAACTACTACAAAGACTCCTATTTATAAGAGATGAAAAGCTAGTACAAATACTACACTTATTTATAAGTACATAGTACAAGTGGAACACTCAAACAATCAAATAAATACAGCGAAAAAAAAAAGTCTTACAATTTAAGACACTTAAGTGGCTAAATTCATGGGTAAAACTTTTCTTGTCACAAATTCTAACGAATTATTACGATTTGATCTGACGGATCGCCATATTTTATTGTGTAAATACCGGCACATTTTGTGACGCTGAAGTCTTCTCTAATAGCAATGCTTTGAGAATACTGAAAAGTGAGTTATCGGAGACTCCTTTTTTGTTTTGGTAAATAAAACAAAGACTTTTCTGTTATATATAAGTGTGGAAGAGGGACCAACACAGCATTGACTGCTTATACCAAAAGCTTTATAAATTATACACGCAATGAATGCTTGTACGGAAAGCTATATAACTTGTACACTTTAACCAACTACTTGCTTATCCCACGTGGACATATGTCATAGTACTTAATATTTATTCCGTTCTTATGTATAGACGTATGCAGTTCAATTTTAATTCTCCGACATTTATTTCCTCCGTGCACTTTTACTTGTTCACTTTTGACTTTTCACGTTCTTGCTAAATATTTATTCTCTTCTCATGTATAGACGTATGCAGTTCAATTTTAATTCTCCTACACAAATTTATTTCCTCCGTGCACTTTTACTTGTTCACTTTTGATTTTTCACGTTCTTTAAGAATTAATAAATCCCACGTGGACATATGTCATAGTACTGAATATTTATTCTCTTCTCACGTATACACGTATGCACTTCAATTTTAATTCTTCGACACATATTTATTCCTCCGTGCACTTTTACTTGTTCACTTTTGACTTTTTACGTTCTTGCTGAATATTTATTCTCTTCTCATATATACATGTATGCACTTCAATTTTAATTCTCCGACACATATTTATTTCCTCCGTGCACTTTTACTTGTTCACTTTTGACTTTTCACGTTCTTTAAGAATTAATAAATGAAGGATTCCCTTCGTCCCATATTACTTGGCCACATACTATACTTGACTTTTCACGTTTTTTAAGAATTAATAAATGAAGTACTCCCTTCATCCCATATTACTCGGCCACATTACCAGAAATATATGTCTATTTTTATATTCTATATTTTTCTTATTATATATAAACGCCCAAGGTGGACGAACACAGCAACAATATGTTGTACAAGAAGCAAACGGCGAAATTATTACTCTAAGCGTTATGACTAACGTGTTTACATTTCGCCAAGTTGAACATTAATTATATAATTTCTTGTTGTTCTTTTTAAGTCCTCAATGTCCGCGTTGTCTTAATTGTTCTTTCATTTCTTTCGTTTGACATATACTCCCTTTGTCTCAATTTAAGTGTCTACGTTTGACTAAGCATGAAGTTTAAGAAATAAAGATAGACTTTCAAATCTTGTGGTTCTAAATTGAAAATGTGTATAATATAGTAAAATATCCTTTGAATCTTGTGATTATAAACTTGACATGTAGGATATTTGAATTGTCAACTTACTAAATTAAAGAGAGGCGGACATAACCAAAATAAGACATTTTTTTATTTATTTAACAACAAACGCTCAAGGTGGATGAACACAACAACAATAAGTTGTGCAGAAAGCAACTAAAATTTTACCCTAAGCCGGGACTAACATATGTACATTTCAAAAGTTTAACATTAATACTACCTCTTGTGTGTTTACTTTTAAGTCCCACGCGTCTATGATATCTCAATCATTCCTGCATTTCCTTCATTTGGCATATACTCCCTCTGTCTCAATTTAAGTGTCTACGTTTGACTAGACACGCAGTTTAAGAAATCAAGATAAAGTTTTGAATCTTGTAGTTCTAAATTTAAACTGTGTATAATGTAATAAAATATCCTTTGAATCTTGTGATTATAAACTTGACATGTAACATATTTGAATTGTCAACTTACTAAATATAAAAAGAGGCGGACATAACCAAAATAAGATAAATTTTAACAACAATTGAGAAATTAAGGGGAAAAATAAGAGGAAAAGAAAAAAATATGGAGACTACATTTCGGAAAATTGCGGATCCTTTAAAATATACAAACCATAAAGACTAACTAAATTGACTAATCAAATCAATCATGTTGGGCTACGTGCATCGCACGAGTATAATTTGCTAGTCTTTTACTATAGCTATACAATTCAAATATCAAATCTGACCTTATATATACCGTGTAATTTTTTGACAAAGAAGTTTCGACTGAATCGCTTCCTCCCCTAACTCTGCCCCTGCCTAAAGTGCATATACAGAGAGTACGAATCGCTGAACTAATAAACTCTTATTATTCAAAAAGTATATGAAAAGAATAATCTCAGAATATTCACCGTGAAAGAGGTTCATATGAAGCTAGGTCCCTTTCTCATTAATTTTCACCTAAAGGAGTAGACCATCACTGCTCGCATTTCCTTAGGCAAAAGTCGAGGTTACGTACCTTTTTCCACCAAATAGTCATACCATTTCTTTAGGCCAAATTTAAAGGCTGTTTTTCTCAAGAAGGCAATGCAACCGACTATAACTTTATTTTTTATTTATTTATTAAATCACAAGAAAAGAAAGGAAAGGGGAAAAAGAAAAAGAAAATAGAAAACGATTCTAGAAAAGGTATATGTAATATATATTTTAGTGTTTATTCAATAAGAGTATATGTTGATTCCAAGAATTTGAGATTTTTTATTTTTTGCAATAACAGAGAAATGAAATTAGAAAGAGTGAAGGGCAAGCGAAAAAACTCATAAGTTCATAACATATACGTAGAAACTTTGTGATTGAGTAGCCTTTAAAGTCCATTTACAAACATGAAAAAAAGTAATTGATTGTAATTCCAGCTCACCCTCATTGACATAACGGGTAAGGTAAATAACCAAAGTAGTACTCCTCCATTTCAAAAGAAGTGTCGCTTTAGCTCATTTCCTTTAATTAAGAAATACAATATATACAATGTATACTTTACTAAGTTATCCCTATTTATTAGATGTTTCTTGAGAATTGAGCACTATATATTAAGAAGAACTATTAGTTAGTTAGTGTAAGAATATTATTGGAAATAATTATTATTTTTTGTCTTGAATTTCTAAAGCAACATTTATTTTGGGACAATTCTTCTCTGCTAAAGCGACACTTATTTTGGAACGGAGAGAGTACTACGTGGAATAGCTAGTAAAATTCGTGATTGAAAGGCTAAATGCTCTTTATTTCAATTCGATTTATAGAATGAGAACAATTGTCGGCATCGATAGAGAGTAATTCCAACCTACTAATCGTACGTTGTAGCATTAATTAATCAATGACTTTAGATATTCACATTCCATACACAATTATTGTTAATTACAACTAGAGGTTTTAATAATTTTAGTCCACGTCCAACCACCCTAACAAACCAAATTGAACGTGTTTTGATTCCTCAATTATATTTTGTTTAATTTGTTCATGACTTTACACAGGTTTTAAACGCTCCAATATTTATTCTTCTGCCTGTTTTGTTAGCATTTGCATACGTTACATTCTTTTTGGTTTTAAAATCCAAAGAAAATATTAAACATTGATTTTAATTAGTCTTTATTAACAAAGTTATCTTTTTCAAGTCAATCAAGTAGAATTAAAAAAATTCCATTATAGAGCACAAGAACATACTTAATATAATGTAACCATGAACTTAATTCTCAAGAAAGAAGGAATTGAGCCAAGAATAAAGATAATGGCAAAGATTCAGAGGTTTGTCTATGTTTTGTGTCACTTAATTTTAGTACTTGTGAATGTATTTGTATTTAGAAAAATGTTTTATGAGAAGGAGAAGTTGAGTTGGAGCCAAAGAGCAGCAGAAGAAGCAGAATCAGTGGCCTCAATTTCATGTTCAGGCCATGGAAGAGCATATATTGATGGCTATGTTGTTGATGGAAAGCCTATTTGTGAATGCTATTCTTGTTATGGTGGCACTGATTGCTCTTCATTTTCCCCCAACTGTCCTGCTGATGTTGATGGGTAATATTCTCCTCCTCCACACCCCCCCCCCCCCCCCCCCCCCACACACACAAAGGCCAGGGGCGAATTTATAGGCTAAATATGGGTCACGTGAACCCGTGGTGTCTCCGTAAATGCATAGATATTATATGTATATATTTTCTAAAATTTGTATAATATTATATGCTGGCGCCCATGTTACAAGAAGGTTAAATGCTGTACTTGGTTGAATGTTGAGTTATTTACCTAGAAAACTAGGGATCAATTCTCACTTAGCTTATTATTTTGTCTGGTAATCCTGTACCAAAGCTTGAACAAATAGAAAGAAATCACTTAGTATTTTTGCACGAAAATCCCCTTTTTGATATATAGTGTGACAAAATTGTTCTGTAACATAAAATAGACAAGTTTACCCCTTGTCTTTTAATTTGATTTTGTTTTCTATTTTCATGTAACAATACTACCTTATTTTATTTTTAACTTTTTATTACTGGACACATACATTTTACTAAACGGGAGATGAAATAATTCCATATATATTTTATTCCGGGACTATAATCCCTTATCACTGTCATAAAACGACTCTAAATTATAGCTTTGTTATACAAAGGATTGAAGGAAGAGGTTTAAATGCAAATAGCCAATTACAAAAATTAAAATAAGTTAACTTTATTAAACAAAATAGAGGATAATATAGAATTGACATATAAGGGACAAAGATGTATAAATTTAAGTAATTACAAAACAATTTTGTTACACTGAATAAATATGGCTGACAGATATATAGAGTAGTAAATAATAGTGTATAATGTATGTATATACTACCTAGCAGCTGTAAATATTTTTGGTCAAGCGGCCAAATGTGTAACTCTCCCAATGTATAATTGCTTGTTTAATATGCAGTGGGGATCCTCTATTCTTGGAACCTTTCTGGATACAAAATGCAGCTAGCAGTGCAGTAGTAGTATCAGGCTGGCATAGAATGAGTTATTTCTTTCCTAATCAGTCCCACATATCCAAAGAGCTTGACAGAAACATAAGAAAGATACAATGCCAAGAATGCTATCACAAATGGAAGATACATTGTTTTTGGAGTAGGCTCTACTCAACTCCTACATGCTGCAGTTCATGCTCTTTCCATTGACAATTCAACTTCTTCCTCTCCTTACCTTGCAACCAAAGTGGTTGCTAATAAAATCCCTTACTATTCGGTAATTCGTTCTCCTCTATTGATAGTTACATATACTCAATGTCAAAGTTTAGTAGGAGTAATATTGAGTTAGAGCCTGTTTGGAAAGCCACCTGGTAATTGGAATTGGTGTAATTACTACCCTGGTAATTACACAGCCTAGTAATTACACAGTATTGTAATTACCACGGCCTGTTTGTTTGTCACAATGTAATTACAGTGTAATTACAAGCGTGCTGTTTGGTTGCATATGTGTAATTACACAGTTAGTTTAATTTAAAAATAAAATTTAATTATAAAAAATTTAAAATTAATATTTAAAAAATATGTGCATATATAAATGACATTAAATTATTTATTTAATAATACATTGTTTCTTGAAAATATGTTAATTAATAATCATATATTTGTAACTAATATTGTAAAAAATAATTGATATGTAATTTCAAATTAATAATATTTTAATTGATTATAAAACTTAAAAGCATACCTTTTTTGTGAGAACATCATGAGATTGGATGTTTGACAAAAAAAGAATATTTATAAATATAATGCCATAACATTATTCAAATGTTTGACAATAATTCTATCAGTTTGTAAGTGAAAAATAAACAACGAACGATGTGAAATAACAAGTCAATAGTACTAAAGCAAATATTTTTAAAATCGAAAATATAACCTAAATTCAAAATCCAAAAGAAAAAAAATTTAACATAATACTCTTATGTCAAATTCCAACGTTACATAAGTAAGTTTCAACGTAACATAAGTAAATACTCCTATAATTCAAAAGAAAAGGAAAATACAACTCTATAACCTAATTCACAACGAAATTCTATTTTAATAACTTCACTCATTATATGCCAAGTTTGTTAATGACTCATTATTTCTAATATTAAGAGATGTAATTTCAAATATTAGAATATTAACACGGTTATGCTAAATGAATAAAATAAAAAACTAAAAAAAAAATACAAGCAATTACATGGAACCACAAGAAGTAAAGGTTGAGAATGAGAAGAAAAGAAATGAAATATAAATACTATAAAAAGAAAAATATATTTTAAAAAATAAAAATAATTAAAAAGTAAAAATAAAAAAGAAATTAAATAAGAGAAATAAAAAATAAATTAGAAAGGAAAGAAATTAAAATAAAATAAAATAAAAAAGAAATTAAATAATAGAAATAAAAAATAAATTAAAAAAGAAAAGAAATTAAAAAGAAATAAACTAAAAAGTAACCCTGTAATTACAGGGTGTAATTACACCCAATTCTCAGCCCCCCGCCGAATGGAGGTGTAATTACACCTCTCAATTACACCCGAATTCCACCTAGCGTAATTACGGTCAAACAAACAGGCCAAACTGTGTAATTACATCCAATTCCAATTACCTGGGTGGCTTTCCAAACAGGCCCTTAGTAAAAAAATGGATAAATATCTGATCATGTAATTTTTTTTTTTTTACCATATCGATATAGTTTATCCGGTGGTGTTAGTTACTCCCTCTGTCCCAAAAAGATTGTCTTAGTTTGACTTGGCACTGAGTTTAAGAGATAAATGAAGACTTTTGAAATGTGTGGTCCAAAATAAGCCTTAGATATTTGTGTGATTGTAAATCATCTCATAAAGTTAAATGTTTCTAAATATAGAAATGTGTCAATCTTTTTGGGACAAACTAATATGGAAAGTAAGACAATCTTTTTGGGACGGAAGGAATATATATTTTAAATATGCTCGCTATTGTATAGTAACTAGTTGTAACAGGTTCCCTTACGTACTACCAAAAAGTACGAGGAATGGTAGTTATAATTAGACTACCGCAGTGTCGGTAGTGTCATCAGCATCAACTAACTATAGGGGTGTTGGCCATTTGTGGAGGGTGGGTGGGAAGAAAAAAAAAAAGAGAATTTTTTATCGTTAGAATTTTTAAACTCTGATACCATAGAAGAATTGAAGTAAAGGCACAAAAACTTAATAATAAACTTTATTGAATCAGTACTGACCTTTAAATATAGGAGGAATCAACAAACTTTCTAAGCTAACTCCTCTTATGGAGAAGAACCAAATAAACTTTGGTAAGCTAACTCCTTTATTAGGAGATTTATTTAGAGTTTGAAATTATCAACAGAGAACAAATTAATGCTAACTTTATCGTAATAACCTGCTAAAGAAGAGATAAACTAGTAACAATATTTTGAACAATAAGCGTGTGCTCTAATATTGAATGGAGACTTGCAGTCACCTATTAAGTGACCTGAACGTATAAAAGTTCATTAAACTGTTAATGTATAGTGATTACTAGCTAGAAGTTGAAATATTTGTTCTCGAATGTAACTTTTTGTTTACCTCCATCTTAGTAATTACTAACAAAATATAAGCTTCTTGTGCATACTTGAAACTAATTTAATTTAGTTTAATTTAATTTTCTCAGCCTTATAAGTTTCAAACAACATACTTTCAAACACATCATTATGAATTTGAAGGAGACTCATCCATGTTGAAGAACAAATCAGACTTTGCTGGAAATGTAATTGAGTTTGTGACTTCACCAAATAATCCAGATGGGAATTTGAGAAGTTCAGATCTAAAAGGCCCAAATGTAAAGCCCATTGATGATCGTGCTTATTATTGGCCTCATTACACAGCAATTCCTGCTCCTGCTGATGAAGATCTCATGATTTTCTCTATGTCTAAGCTCACTGGTCATGCTGGAACCAGATTTGGGTAAGTAACCAATATATTTAATGCAAATTACATGTTGCATGAAATTAGTAGATAGAAATAGGATACTTTGCGTCTCACTTTATATAGTGGTGTTTAACTGGATACAGAATATAAGAATGAAACAAATTAAGACTTTTGAAATTTTTGATTTAAAATAAATCATAAAAAAATTGTGTTGCTGTGAATAATCTCATTAAGAGTAAAATGAAAAATTCAAAATAGAATATATCCTCGATCTTTTTGACGTCAATCTTGTGCTAACTTTGAGTTCGTAGAATACAATAAATTAGTTTCACAAGAAATTCAAAATTCAAAATGAAAAAAGAATCAATATCGTGATGGCTTTGTTACCTTTTTTTCCCCCCTCTTTTAATCTCTTTAATTACGGCCAATGATTGTGGCAGGAGGATAAGATATTCCCTCCCTCCTTAACTAGAGGCTTCGGGTTCAAGCTTTGGTAATTAAAAAAATTCCAAATGCTTCCTCCTTTAATAAGTCTTACGTGGCACAAATTCAGATAAATAGACCAATGAATTATGAATATTGTATGGTTATGAGAAAAATATCTTTGAAGATTATTTTTGATCTCATTGCTATACATTAATGTAGGTGGGCAATTGTGAAGGACGTGAATGTGTATAGAAGAATGGTGGAATTTATTGATTTGGCTGAAATGGGGACATCAAAGGATGCTCAATTGAGAGCTTTGACTCTTCTAAAAGTTGTTGCTGAAGGAGATGGCAAGCAACTCTTCAATTTTGCACATCAAATTTTGAAGGATCGTTGGGAAAAATTGAGTCAAATCTTTTCTCTTTCTAAACGTTTTAGCCTCCAAAGAATTCCAACTCAACATTGCATATTTGTTGAGAGAGTCAGAGAACCATCTCCAGGTGTTTTATTCTTACTCTTCTTGATTAAGTTACTTTCCATTAAATTACGTTGTTATGAACTCAACTCAACAAAACATTTTAAAAACTTAATTTTAAGGTTTCTTCTTGTTCTTGATTGTTGACCATTAAAAGTATTTCCAAATTCATCAAAGGTCATTGAAGATGTAAAAGTCAACAAAGTTTTTTTAATTGAATTGAACAAACATTAGTAAAAGAGAATAGGGCCCCAAAATTAAGCTGCCCAAAAAATTAATCAAAGGTTATAAGCTAATCATGGCATAGTTTAGGCTATACCGTTATACTTTATTAGAGTTTAAGTAATATTATATACACAAATAATGTAAAGACACCACTTTCAAAAATTCTTTTATGTGTAAAATCAAACACCCCCCAAAACTTCGATCATTCTCCCATCTTTTAAAGTTGACAAGAGGGGAAGAATGTTTATTGTTCAAAGTTGAGGGGGGAGTTTGATTATTAAAGCAAAGTTGAAGAGTGTAAATGATTTTCGCTCATCTTTTAAATATATGCGTATATACACACATATATATACATATTTTATACAATAGGCCGACACCTATTGAAGATACTAAAAAGTATAAATACAATTAAGGAAGAAAGTAAAGCCTTAAAACCACAACAATCCTTTTCCAAACACACTTACAAGCAGAATTATGACAATATATAAGTCGATATCACTTGCACAAGTTTAACCTGCCTACACATTGTTTGCTGTGTTTGTTTTCTGAAAAATAAATCAATGTGGCATTGATGATGGCAGCTTATGCATGGGTGAAGTGTAAGAGAAAAGAAGATAAAAACTGCACAGAAATCTTCAGAGTTGCAAAAATCATAGGTCGTCCAGGTAGCAAATTCTTTGCAGGAGATCGTTATGTTCGACTCAGTCTATTAAAGGGCCAACATGATTTTGACATGTTGATCCTTCGACTAAAAGAATTGGTCTCCCTAGAATATGAAGCCAGTGCACAAGTCATGTCAAGTTCTTATTAGATGATTATATGATTTATGCATATCTTCCTTTGAGATTTCATCATGTAATTTACGATCTACTCTATGATCTAAAATGTCATGTAAAAGCCTTTCCTAGACTTCCAAATTTTGTTCTGACGTTAACTATTACTTAATGGGTGGTCATCCAGCTTTGTGTCCATTACCCAAAAATTAACATTCTTTTTTTGTTTCTCTTTTGTTACATAAAAATCATTTTACTTCGCTCCACCTGTCATAAAAGTAACTTTTGATGGAATTTGAAGAAAAGCCTACCTGAAATGTGAGAAAATAACAACATCCTTTATGTTTAAGGGTAGGTTCAAATGGCCCCTTAAATATATTAACAACAATATATTGTTGATTTCTATGGCCAAACACCTACTAAGCATATTAGCAACAATATATATTCGTTGTTGCCAATTCTTTCATACTTTAAATTTATAATAATCTATATCTCACCTTATCCCATCAAACTTGATATTATTTTATCCCTTCTGGGTGGTGGAATAAATTATTTAAGAATTATAATTTCAGGACTATAATTCCAGGATGACTTAGTCCGTGAACCAAACGACCTTCGATTTTTTTAAATTAACAATTTTATAATCACTAGAAAAACCATTATTTCAATTTGTCTTTTAATAATTATATTTTAATATATATAGTTACAGATATATTTCATAGAAGGCGTAAGTATAGGATTTTCATATTATATTGATATAAGTGTCTGATTTTAATATACGGGGTTATATTCAAAATTGGGTCATATTATAGAGAATGTTTAGTGTAATTAACATTATATTTAGAGCTTGTTTGGAAAGCCACTTTGTTAATTATTGGGTTTGAGTGTAATTACACAGTTGTGGCATGTTTATCTGACCAAGTAATTAGTTGGTTAGCATACAAGGTTATTTTTAATCTCTTTCTTTTTTCTTTTTTCTTTTTTTATTTTTTTTTATTCCTTTTAATTTATTTTTTATTTTAACTTTTTGAATTCTTCTTTCAAAATATCATTCTTTTTACATTATTTATCTTTTATTTCTCATTTCTAATACTTCACGTGCTTCTACATAATTTATCATATATTTCTTCTTTCTTATTGATTTTTTGTTATTTTTCATTTCACTTAGCTACGTTATCTTTCTTATTTTGTTTTTCTTTATTTTTTCATTTCACTTACATATGTTATTATTCTAATTTCTTTTTTTTTTTATATAGAAAAATTATACCTCCTACTCTTAAAAGAATAAGTCATCTACACACTTGACTTATAATGAGTGATGTCATTAAAGTTGGATTTCGTGGTTGGATGTGGTTATATGTAAACTTAGCTTATATTGAGTTGTGTTAGAATTGATAGATTGTTTTTTAACATCTTAATTATGTTATGAAATTATGGTTGTAAATATTACACTTTTTGTCAAACATGTTGTCCATGATGTTATTGCAAAATGTGTGCTTAGTTAGAAGTTCTTGTTGATTGATTCAATTAAAGTATTATTTATTTGTATATATCAATTTTTTTACAATATTAGTTATAAATTTATAATTATTTATTTCTATATTTCCTAAATAATATGTATCTTGAATACATAGCAATAGATAAAATGAAGTACTATTTCCTATATAAACATGTATTTGTCAAACATTAGTGCTTAGTTTTGATACTAACTTCTATTTTAAATTTGAAATATCTAACTGTGTAATTATAGTTGGGCAACCAAACAGTACGCTTTTAATTACAATGTAATTACGTTATGACAAACAAACAGGTCATCGTAATTACTATTCTATATAATTACTAGATTGTGTAGTTACAACCCTAGTAATGACACTAGTTCCAATTACCAAGTGGCTTTACAAACAGACCCTTTATGTCTGGTAGAGACAAAGGGGGAAAGACATGGAGAAAAGGGGAAGAGGAGAAAAAGGGATCTTTTAATATAATTATTAAAAATATAGTTATACTAAAAGATAAATTAAAATTGTAAGTTCTTAGGTATTTATTTTTATAAATTTTTTAAAAGAGGATGACTAATTTTCTTGTAATTTTTTTTCCCACACATTTGATTAAAAAAAAGAATAGACATTTTTTGAAACATGTATCTTCTGAACTTCATAAATATGAGATGAACTCAAACTACTTAGTAAAATATACCAACTATTAATAATAACTTTCTTTCACTTTAAACATGTAAGTTTTATAATTTTATTATATAACAATTTTTCATTTTTATTTTAGTTTGTTATTTATTCCCCTACTTCAAAATTATTATAAATTTACTTAGTTAGGTAAAGTTTCATTTGCGTAGAATTTATATTACATAACAGGTTTAAATATTTTAATTAAATAGGGATAGCATCATTAATATTTTGGAGATTTGAAATATAAAAATAGTTTGCCAAATAGTAAGAACCATAATCATATTACTAAAGAATTTGTATTCATTTTTTTGTATTTTGGAGTTTCAAAAGATTAATGTTTCGAAAAATGTATTTTTTTTTTTTAAATCAGGTGCGTGAATAAAAAATTCTCATATGTTTGTCGTCTTTGTTAAATCAATAAATACATAATAAAAATTTTATGTATAATTTTAAGTTATTTTTAATAATTTTTTTTAATGCTTAGTTATGGATATATCTTATAAGGGTGTAAATGTAGGATTTTGATAGTATAAGAGGTGTAAGTATATTTGAATTTAAAATACAAAGCATGTATCTGGAATTGATTCTTATTACAAGGATGTTTTTTTGTAACTAATTTAAAAATAAAGCGACAATACCAATCTAATAAGAGTAACCTATTTGGCCAAAGATTTTAAGAAGTCAATAACATATTTTTGTTTGAAAAAGGTATCTCATTAAAAATTTGAGGTGTTTGGCCAAAGGAGATAAGTACTTTTGAGTAATAATAGAAGTGGTTGTTCTACCGATTGTAAAAGATTATTTTTGAAGACAGAAGATACCATTATCGCTGATTTTTTATTTACAAAATTAGCCTTATTAATTTCAAAAGAGAAATTAACTATTAAAATATTATCCTTCTTCATTCCCGTAACTTTTTTTATTATTATCTTCCCAAATCTTCATTTTTGAAAATCTTTCCAGGTTCAGAAGATATATAATTACTTTAAATTTAATTATTATGCCTATGTAAATTATATTTATTTTTTCCCTTTAAATGAATGTTAGCATTTACTTTAACGTCAATTGCTATTTCTCATAATTCGTTTCTCTTGTATACAATTTTGTTATTAACTCAATATGCACATGCAACACACTTACACTAAAACTAGTACCCCTAAATACAACAACAAGAATTTAAAACGTATGGTAACAAGAAAAACTTGTGGTAAAAGTCGTCTCTATTTAGAACATTGCATAGTTTGTGATAAAATTTTGTTTGTCACTGTGCTGCAGTTGATTAGAGACACTAAATAATCGTCACTAATTAACTATAATGGTAGTGACAAAAACTAAGGTCAATTAATTATAAAATTTTGTAGCTAAAGCTTACAACTTTACCTACAAACTCTAATATGTCGCTACTGTAACAACATATTTTTTGTTACGACATTGCATAGTTTGTGACATAATTTTATTGTCACTAAGTTGCAGATTGATTAGAGACAATAAAATAATCGTCACTAATTGTTATAGTATTAGTGACAAAAACTAAAGTCACAATTAAAAATAAATTTTGTAGCTAAAGCTTACAACATTTAACTACAAACTCTAGTTTGTCGCTATTGTAACAACGTATTTTTTGTGACGAAATTTTTTTGTGTCCAAAATTTAATTATATTTAAGACAAATAACAGTTTGTCACAAATTGGGTACATTATTAGTGACAAAACAACATGTCACTGGTTACTTAAAATTCGTGGCTAATATTGCTCTAGAAATGGCTGTCAACTCATTTCTGGTAGGAAACTTTAGTGGGCAACTTTTGCTACGAATTTTTGTGTTTCGCCATTAAAAATATGTGTCCCATATATTTGAAGATGAAATGTAAGTTTTGTCACAAAAAGAGAATAATTAGTGACGAACTTTGTGTCGTAGCTAATAATTTCATAGCTAAATACCACATTTGTTGTAGTGAAAAGTGAGCATATTTGATCTCCACCAAATACTTCACAAACTCTAATTGTTAGATTTTATAGAAACTGTGAAAAAAAAGGAATTTAATATGAACTCACATTTAGAGGTGGTGTTTTCTTTGTAATTTCGGCTATTCTTGGTTTATTGCAGGATTACTTTTTCAGTTTTCCATTAAATTTAGTAGGTAGAGTTTGTTAAATGTACGAAAATAAAAAATGTGTTATAATTATTTATTATTGCGGATGTCTATCTTTGGAGAAAAGTTAGGGTTTGTGACTTTGAGACCAAGTTAGTTTTATTATATTTTCATCCCTCAAGAGAAATAAGAGCTCTCCTCTCTTTCTCTACAATATTCTTCTTTTAGCTTTATTAATTTATAACAAAATACTCCTTTTTACCAAAACAGAGGACAAAAACTGGTCAAAAGTATATTTAAGAGGCCATTTTGAACATATCCTCAAATATAAGGGAATATTTTATTTTCTATCACATTTCAGGTAGGGTTTTTTACCAAATCCAGTTATAGTTACTTTTGTGATAGGTGAAGCAAAGTTAAATAATTTTTATGTAACAAAAAGAAGATTTGAAAAAAAAAAAAAGAACAGTAACTTTTGGATAATTAACACAAAGCTAGATAACCACCCATGAAATTTGTGATGTACTCAATATATGAGGGTAGTATAATTCTAAATTTAATCCAATTTTTTTATATTTTTATATATAAAAGGATCAAAACACATATTTAATTAATTGAAAATCAAAGTTTCTTAATTACATATCATAAGAATCGATCAAACATAAAATTTATTATAATTGAGAAATCAAAGTGTTATTATTCCTACCTACTTGAAAAGAATCTGCAACACATCACTTATTCCCAAATCAAACGCCAAGAGCCATATTTTTTTGAAAAATGCCCTTTCAACCAAAGATTTTTATCATCCTCTTAGATGTTTCAGCTCAACAATGCTGACTACTTCAAAGTCCAGACAAAGAATCTTATCAAAATATGCTTTTGAATAAACCACACATCACATTTCTTAATCCATTCAAGGAGAGCAAAAAGGAAAAACAATTCCAATAAAGTTTGAAGAAAAAGAAGAAGAAGAAGAAGAAAAGTTTAGAGGGGAGAATATCTTATTCTTACCATGGTTAAAACTCTTTGGTCAATAAAACAACGGAAAAGGGCCAAATATACCCCTGTACAATGGGAAAAGGACCAAATATACCCCTCGTTATATTTTGGGTTCAAATATATCTCTATTGTTATATTTTGAGTTCAAATATACCCCTACTGTAATACTTTCACACATATATACCCCCATTTTAACGGAAGGACACGTGTCATCATCTTGTTGGCCTATTTTAAATTATACCCTAATTAATAAAAACACAACCCATAAGCCGGTATCCGATTAAACTACTCATACCCTACCAGAAAAATTTGTCTCATGGAGAGATTAGGTACTAGAGGTGAGCAAATCCCACGTTGCACTCCAATTCGTCATGTCTTACGTGTTTTTGTTTTCTTTTTTTTCTTTTTGCTTTTATGTCCGTTTAAATTTAATTGGTCGTATTACTATATTTATCTTTTACAAGTCAACTAAAAGTTATAGAGCGCAACAACATACTTGATAGTATAAAGTTCAGTTGTTTCACGTACTCCAAAAACAGTCTATGTAATTGTAAAAGGAAAAAAAAAAAAAAGAGAAAGAAGGAAGCCAATAATGAAAAAGTTTCACAGGTTTAGTTATGTTTTGTGTCACTTGGTTTTAGTACTTGTTAATATACATTTCTTTAGAAAGATGTATTATGAGAAGCAAAAGTTGAGTTGGAGCAAAAGAGTAGCAGAAGAAGCAGAAACAGTTGCCTCAATTTCATGTTCAGGACATGGAAGAGCATATGTTGATGGCTTTGTTGTTGATGGAAAGCCTATTTGTGAATGCTGTTCTTGTTATGGTGGCACGGATTGCTCTTTATTTTCCCCAGTTGTCCTGATGATGTTGAGAGGTAATATTCTCCTTCCTGCAATCCATTAAACTCATCCAACTCGGCATATCCGTAATCTAGTTTACCAAATATGCCTAAAGTATACACTGGCTATACAATTCGACTGTATAGGTATGTATATTATTTGTATTTTAGTATTCATTTCTACAATACCTATTCACTTTGTATATATTTTGTAAACTAGATGGCCGAATGATATTTGATTGGATTTTAACTATCTAATAATGGCATTTCTTGGTTTAACTAATTCAAATTCGTATCAAATATAATCCAAATGTACCTCAAGAAAGCTATAAATTTGAAATATAAGTTTCATATATCTTAAAGAACAAACTCCAATCATCAGTTTGTCAAAACAAAAACAAATCTCGCAAACCTGTTTTCGCAACATTTTTTTACACGGATTGCCCTTCAAAGACGCTGGTGTTTAATTTTTGCCCTTCACTTAAAAAAGTGGCCGAAAATACTCCGAAGTTTTGGGTTCGAACCCCCGCTCAGTAAAAAAAAAAAAAAAAAAAAAAAAAAAATTCTGCCTTGTAAGGCATAATTTACCTTAAAAGTCTGCCTATTCAGTTATGTCACTCTGTCTTATAAGGTAAATTCTGCCTTAAGGCAAAGGTTTGCCTTGCGAAATTTTGCAAGACAGATTTTTTTTTACTCTGCTGGAATTCTACAAAGGCCTAACTTTTACTCGAATTGGCATAATTTTGCTATGAAACTCTGCCTTGCGATTTTTTTTTTTAACTGAGCCGGAGTTCGAACCCAGAACCTCATGATATTTTAGGCGAAGGGCAAAAATTAAAGACCACCCCCCAAATAAAGGCAATCATGCAAATTGCCCATTTTGCAACAATGAAGCTTGCCATTGTTTCAAGCTTTTCCAACAACACCCATTTATTTTCAAGATTTTCAACCATCATGAACTTATTGTTTCATGTAAACGAAACAAAATCAGTTCAGAATCTCGGGATATTTTAGGCGAATGACAAAAATTAAAGACTAGCAATGTGAGGGGCAAAATTTAAAGACCACCCCCAAATACGGACAATCGTGCAAATTGCCCATTTTGCAACAATGATGTTTGCCATTGTTTCAAGCTTTTCAAACAACACCCATTTATTTTCAAGTTTTTCAACCATGATGAACTTATTGTTTCATGTAGACGAAACAAAATCAGTTCAAACCCGGGGTCAATGGAGTGGAAGGGGAGTCTAAAGTTTATTAATAATGGGCACAAATTAAATAATATTTAGAAAGTGGGTACATGTTAAATAGCGGTGCCGAAATAAAGCACACCATGGAATTTTTGCTAGGAAATCTAGGGAAAATTTGGTCGAATAAACAGTTTTGGGACTGTTTATGAATATTTAATCACTATTTGAAATGTAATTGAAAAATAGTACATAACTTGGCCCCTGGACAGAAAGACAAAAAGATCCCTAATTGAAACGGTCCCAAAACTGGCTATCCAACCATTAGTACATAACCCGGCTTGGCCCATGTGCAAAACTTCAAGTTTAACAAGTTTTTACTCATGGGACAAAGCTTCAAATATAATAAGTTTTTCCCCATGGGCAACACTTTTGACCTTCAAGGGTTTGCCTATTTGGTAAGCGGAGGTCAAAAGTTAAAGACCACCCATTTTCAGGTCGTGTAATTTCCTAAGTTCAAACTCAATGCTAAAATCCCTTGAGTTTGTAGCGGTAAAATCACAAACTCAAGGAAAGAGTGCTTGAGTTCGAACTCCGTATTCAAGCTTTTATCAATTCAACCTCCAGGAACGATTCACGGTTCAAACTTTCACAATCTAAGTGTGATATTCAAATTTCATGAACGATTCATAGAATTCAAATCTTTAGCAGTTAAAACTCTAGGAATAATTCACAGAGTTGAAGTGATAGAGTTTATATCTTTTACATGTGAAACTCCATGACTTTATCCTTGAGTTCTTAATTGTAGAACCACTAGTATGGTATGCTCCGTGCTGCGCACAGAGCCCAACATGAGAAAAATTTCAATTAGACAATATCATTCTAGTATTTTTAGCAAGCTAGTGACTCTTAAAGTAACAATAATATGCTTAAGCATCATAACTGAATGTCACGAATGTATAACAACACAAACAACATGATGCAGCTCAACAAAAGTAACGTATACAATTATTCTAGTTTTTATTTTACGTAAGATTGAGAGCTATAAAACCAAGTAGATTCTTAAAAGGTTGATGCAACCCATCTTCAAGTATTTCATACCATAATTCAGTCTTGACTGTCAAATCAATATGCCATTGGAAATCCTTTAGGATAAAAAAGTAGGAAAATGCGAAGACGATAAATGAAAAATGCAAAGTAGTGTAGGATGCGGTAATCTAAGACTTGCTTCTTCTACTACTCCTATTAGCTCGTGCTTTTTCACATGTGAAGATATTCTAACATAAACCGTACAATTGTAACGTAAATATGGAATATAATGGGGAAACTTAATTAGTAGGTTGTCTTCTCATACTGTTAGAATTAAATTATCAAATAACACGTATTCTTTCTATCTTTCTGAGTTCCTCATTATCATATACTTCAGTTGGTTGGCTACCTGAATTTTCACCTTGTTGGTGAGAATTCGAATCCCCACATTGTAATCCCCTCCCCCATTTCCCTCTCCCCTACCCCCTATGTAATAAAAAAAAGTTTTTTGAAAAAATATTCAAACTCTTTGACAACACATATGTATATGCATATTGCAATCCCCTCATATTTATTCTTGCTATTTATATACATCATCATCATCATCAATTCTTTCACTTGCTTCATAAATACATACATATGAATTTCTGTTTCATGCTTATATATAAAGTACATGAAGATGTAGTCATATTTTTTTCATCTATTTCATGCACATAATTTCTATTTCAAAATTAATGCAATATGTTGTAAAATAGAAAGAAATAATTTTTTCTCTCTTTTTACATTAATCGCTCCGATTCAAAAAGAGTGTCCACTTAGCCATATGCATACCTTTGTCACGCCCCGAGCCATGGCCTGGACGTAACACGGCACTCGGGCCTTGCTTGCATGTGTCCGAGCGAACCTCATGGCTTGCTTGTCAACATGGGCATCAAAACAATGTAATCTATATGATGCAATTTAAATGAATCATGAAAACGTAATTGCGGAATAAAGTCTTGAAGAAATCTCATAGCATGAAAAATCATGAAAACGTAATAGTCTGCAAACATGAAAGCATAACTGACTCTGTGAACTAACATCTGTCTATGAAACCTCTAAAACATGTCTGAATACTAACTACCAGGACATGGCCCTGGACTACCATAAACCGAATACTAATGCGGACTCCATGTTGAACCCCGAGAGAGCGGGGCTCACCAATAAGCCGATAATTGAGGTGATCCTACCGCGCGGTGTATGCTCTGAAAATCGGTATCTGCACCGTGAAGTGTGCCCCGAGTAAAAGGGACGTTAGTACATGATGAATAGTACTAGTATGTAAAACTCCGCCGAAATGAAGAACATGGCACAACATAGGTATAGGACATGAACTGAAACTGAATGCAACTTGAACATGAGTATGAAACGTGAGTAAAGTCTGAAAACAGTAAATCAATGAAAATATATGTATATAAAATTGCTTGTAACGTGGGGAATGCTATAGTATAACCGACAACATGATCCGGTACTTGCGTCCTACCGTGAACACTCACACCTTGCCGGGATATGAGATTTAAGTAATAATAAGCATGTAAGGATCCAAACCGCATAATGAAGGTGTTGCCTCCTGTCGACAACCCTTATCCTACGCTGGCTACGTAGTTTTAGGCTATCTGAGCCTTCTCGGTTAACTAAGCAATCCCAAAAACATGAACATGATATAGTTGGCTAAGAAGCCCATGATTTTCGTGAAATAACTTGTAAATAACTTGTAATCATGATTTCACGAAATAACTTGTAACATGGTTTCATGAAATATCTTGTAATATGGTTTCATAAGATAACTTGTCGTAGTCTTGCAAACATGTTCTTGATTCATGAGTAATAACAATAGTTCATAATTATATATATAATTGACTTGAAAACATGCTTGTAACTTGCTACATAAAATCATAAAATTTCATATAAACATAATGAGAACACATGAGGAAGAATTCATGATTCATGGATTAAGCTCGGGTTCCTAATAACCGTAATGGAAGATTAGGAATACAATAACGAATATAGATGCAAAATTCATATACATAAATACATAACTATGGGCTACCAATATGTTGGGTTTAATGCCCTAGGTTTGAACTTCATGGATATCAAGAAACGGAGCATGGGGAAGAACGTAGAGATTCCCACATGTGATGGAAGTTCTACATACCTTAATTGCTCCAAAATCTTGAATTAAAGACTTGAATTTTGGAGAAGATTTCCTAAATCTTGATTTCTTGAACCTTGAGATTGGTTTTCTTGAAAACCCTAGTTTAGGAACAATGATTTCTTGCTTAGATTATTAGAATATATGTTAGAATTGAGTTGGAAGGGTTTGGATTAACTTACCTTGATGTTTTGGATTGTTTCTAGGGCTTGGAATTGTGAATAATGAAATAGAAGAACTCAAGGCTTGGATTTATACAAAAGTGAGGCGGAGGTTATATGGACATATTATACGGTCCGTATAATATGACCATATTTATCATGGCTGAACAGAACGTCGATTTGGAGCGTCTTGAAGTACGAACGAGTTATACGGTCCGTATAAAATTATATGGGCCGTATAACGGAGTTCGTATAACATGATTAGTGAACGGACCGCACCGTAATCCTTCGATAAAATGGCCATAACTCTTTGTACGGATGTCCCTCGACCCCCATAATATACCGTTGGAAAGGTATTTCAAAAAGGTCCTACAACTTTCCTAACGCAAGTTCTAAAACATGCCATAAGTACGAGTTCGTCCTAGACTTAGACGAATTTAGAAGGCCTTAAGAACTTTACTTTTTGGTTTGACTTCAAAACGATCGTTTATCACCCGAGTTCATCCCAAATAGATTCGTATAGCTAAAATATCACCTTTATACTAGATTCATACATTCATACCTAATTCAGATTTACGGGATGTTACAACCTTTGAGAAAATACTAATTTCTAGACAAAATAGGTAATCTGACTAAATCATTCCTAATTAAATAGGTATTGAGATTTGATCACTTAACACTTAATAAGGACAAATTTGAAAAAATAAGATTAATTCTTTTTTGATTTGGTAAGTGGACACTCATTTTTAACCAAAAAATAAAGGCTAAGTGGACACCCTTTTTGAATCGGAGGAGTATTAATTTTCTTGTAAGATACTTTCAAATAGTTTATTCTTTCTAGTATGGACTTTAAAGTTCATTTTATCATCATTAACTTATTATATTCTAAAGAATACATTTTAAAAAGGATTAATTATAGAATTTGCACTTGGTGTGGTAAGTATCCTTGTTGAATCTTTGACTATGTGAGAATGAAATAGTAAATTAGAATTATTGCGAGCAAATTTTAATCCGCAAAAGTCTTTCCACCTAACTAAATATTTTAATATGGTTCCCCTGTTTTATTCTAAATTTGAAATCAACTTTATTTTGAAGAATAATTATCATTAAACAAAGATTTTGTTTTTAACTAAATTATTCTCTTCTTTAGATACTTGTAATTTAAAAAGTAATTGGCATATACAATTACATGTAAAATTTAGTGATAAGAGTATATGCATACTATTTCCTAAAAATTGTATCACATAATTAGATTCCTTTTTAAAAGGATTAAAAAAAATGACTTAAAAATCCTAAAAGAAGAGAAGGTCCCAAAATAAGGAGAAAATGGAAGAAAGTACGTGTTACCTTTAGCAAGAAAAGTTGGTCCCACACTAAGAGGGATAAACAGGAATTAAAAGAAATGTAAAACAAAGAGTCCAACATTGTTAAGCATGAGGAAATGCTTAATTCCACTTTTGCCCTTGTTCGCCCATGACAAACTCCACAAACTCCCATTTCTATATAAAAAAATGAACTCAAATCCTGGAATTTGAAACTGAAATGTATATGTTCAAACTCAAGGGAAAACCTGGAATTTAAATTCACACAATTCAAACTCCGGGATAAGTTCACAATTTCCAATTATAGAAAGAACAACAAATTCAATGATTACAGCCTATTGAAAAAAATGGGCATGTTAGTAATCAAAGAAACTCTTTGTATCAATGCAGGAGAGGACTGCATTGTCTTGAACTCAATGATACATTACAAGAAAGTATATAAATTGCAACAGCTCTTTTGGCAACGAAAATAATATAGTTGACAAAAGTCAATATTTGGCAACAATTTAGTTTATTTGCTGGCATATATGATGAATCTTTTAAAAATGAACTTATTTTTGTTGCCATATAGTATTGACTATTGATGGTTGGTTGTGACGATGGTTGTCGGTGGTGGTTAGCGGAGGTGGCTAGCAACAGTAATGGTGGTGGTGGTTGTAAAGGCAGAGGTGATTAATGGTGGTTGGTGGTAATTGTGGATAGAGTGGTGGTGAAAATTATTCACACAAATATTAAAACTTTGTTGATCTTCATGAGTAAGACCTATCCAGACCTAATAAATGCTTAATCTTAGTGTAAATAAATGCATTTAATAGCCTCAGGTCTGAACCATCAAATTTCAGACATCCATTAAATACAAACAAATGAGGCCTCACAAACCTCTCCTATACATCATGCAAGTCTAAAGGCACATCAAAACTATACATTCTATGTATGTTCCTATTCCAAATAAAGATTTCTTATGTATCCCTTCTAAAAGAGGGAAATTGCAATCTATCCGTGTTCAATTACCCTTTAGCCTTTCTGGGAATACTTTGATACTCTGGAATGTGAGTGAGCTCACTACACTGTAATCAATTTGCTAAAGTGTTAACGGCCTTGTTTCCTTCTCTAAAACAGTGTGAATACTCCAAAAGTTCAGGTGATTTAGCTTGTTCTTGATACATTTGATTATGTCCCGTATACTCCATCAAGCAATTCAATTAAACTCACCCAACTCGATCAGGGGCGGATCCACCCTTTAGGGTGGGGTGGCATGGCACCCCCTCGATTAATAATTTTTTTATATACTTATGTTGTAATTTGCTTAAATTAGTTTAAATATTTGATCTTGCTACCCCCAATCATAAATTAGACAAAGGTACCACGGCTGGTAGATACAAGTTTGAATCTATCTTGAACATTTTCCGACTCCTGTTTTTCGTTGCGCTTTTTACTTCCTTTGTACCAGTAATTCCCTTTTTCGGCCCTCCCAATTTTCTATTTATCTTTTTATTAATTATATTGTCTTTCCTCCTTTCTATTATTTTATCTGTGATCTCTGGCGAGAACACACAAATAGAAACGTCAAAATCCCTTAAATTAAGCATTTCTATTAATCTCAAATCTGTGAATTTAAATTGAAAAACTTGGATCTCAATGGGAATTTTGGATTGAGATCAAAATTCATTTTTTTTTATTTTTTTTATAATTTCTTTTGTTTATTACTCCTGCCGTCCATGTTTACTTGTCTATATTTGACTTGAGACACTCTTAATAAGCAATAAATAAAATGAGAAATGAATTGGAGTACTTAATGATAAAATGAGAAATGAATTGGAGTACTTATAATTTCAATTTAAATCACTTTACTACTTAAATTGTGTTGGAAATTTCATAAGCACTGCTTAGAAAAAACATGAAATTTATGATTTATTTTTGAGAACTTGTAGTCTATCTAATTCTACATTTACTTATGGGTTGTATTCACCTATTGAAGAGTTTTTCTATTATTTTTCTTATTTTGATTGGTGTAATTCCCTTATTAAAGATGTTATTTTACTTGTGCAAATTCATTTTTTAATATACATAAGAGATGCAAGTCCCTTGGTGAAAATGTTGATTTTACTTCTATTTTTAATGGGTGTTAATGAGTATGATTCCTTATTTAAGATGTTAATTATGTTCATTTGTTGATTTTTGAGATGTAATTTTCATATTTGCAAATAAAAAAAAAAGCTTATTAAGTTGACCCGAATAAACTAAAAAGAGATGGACCTGACCCAAATACACGTTCCTAACAAGATGTACATTGAAGAAAATTGTAGCACCCGCCACCTTCAAATCCTCGATCCGCCTCTGAACTTGATCGAGCTCGATTACATATTTTTATGAATAATAATCTAATATACAAGCTTTATCTGTTCAACTAATTCAAACACGTATCACATAGAGCTCATTTAAGGGAGAAGCTTTTCCTATTCCATTCTCAAGGCTCGAACCCTGCTGGTTACTTAGTACTTCCTCCATCCCAATTTATATGGTACAATTTGACTTGGTATAAAGTTTAAGAAAAAAAGAAAACCTTTTAAATTTGTGGTCTACAACAACCTTAGATAAATCATTTCATTAAAGGTAAAAGAAGAATTTTGAAGATAGTTTATTTCTAATTATAAAAAGGCGACATTCTTGTTGGTACAAATTAAAAAACAAAGAATGTCACATAAGTTGGGATAGAGAGAGTATATAACAAGCGTATAATAAGTATATAATCAATATCTATTATATACGCTCTGATTATACCCCGATTTTACGGTGATCATACTAACTAAAACTTAAAAAAAAAAAAAAAGATTGAGGTTAATTTTTATTCTGAACTTTGTTGGGCTGCTGTGAAATATAAAATCCCCCCCCCCCCCCCACCACACACACACACAAAAAGAAAAAGAGAGTTATCATTCTCAAACTTGTATATTTGTCACTTATTTCATCATTTATTAAAGAAAAGGAAGTTGCTAATGTGTAATTGCTTGTTTAATTAATATGCAGTGGGGATCCTGTATTCTTGGAACCTTTCTGGATACAAAATGCAGCTAGCAGTGCAGTAGTGATATCAGGCTGGCATAGAATGAGCTATTTCTGGCCTAACCAGTCCTTCATATCCAATGAGCTTGAGAAAACCATAAGAAAGATACATGCAATTGCCAAAAATGCTATCACAGATGGAAAATACATTATATTTGGTGTAGGCTCTACTCAGCTCCTAAATGCGGCAATTTATGCTCTTTCTATGGATAATTATCCTGCAGCAAAAGTGGTTGCAAAAATCCCTTATTATTCGGTAATTACTTCGTTTTTTTTTTTTTTTTTTTTTTTGCATCTACTCAATCTCAATGTTTAACTAGTTGTACGTATTGGCAGAATACCTGAAGACCCATTGAATTTGGCGTGTTTTGTTCAATCTCTCCTTGAACTATGTCTGGTCCTAATAAATACCCCCTTGTACTTGACTCTTTTTTTCGGGGGGGGGGGGGAGGGGGGTGGGGGGGGGGTGTATAATCACTACCCCTTCAAATAATAACTGGTGCTAATTACCCCCTGTACTTAGCTTTTATATAATCCAATGAATTTCAAATGACGTTAGGCGCGTGAGAGTGTAAAATAACAGCCACATCATATTAATATGATGTGTAAAGAAATCTAAAATACCATTTCCTTTTAAATTTAGCCATTCCGACGGCTATTTCCTTATCTCCTTCCATATATTTTCTCTATACCTCCATTAAAATACAGCCTAATATTTTTTTTTCCATTTTTCTTTTGAGGGGATAACGATTGTTAAAAAAAGCCAAGTATATGGGGTAATTAGGACCAGTTATTGTTTGAGGGGGTAAAGATTATAAAAAAATCAAGTACAGAGGGATAATTAGAACCAAGCATAGTTTAAGGAGGATCTGAATAAAACACGCTAAGTTTAGGGAAATCTTTAGATATTCTGCCTGGTTGTACTAGATTACATACTTTAAATAAGCTCACCTAACTAGTTGTAACATGTTACTTACCTTACTACACCATCATATTGCACCATCATTAAATTAACTTTAATTTATCAGCTTTATAAGTTTCAAACAGAATACTTTCAAACACATCATTATGAATTTGAAGGAGACTCATCCATGTTGAAGAACAAATCGGACTTTGCTGGAAATGTAATTGAGTTTGTGACTTCACCAAATAATCCAGATGGGAATTTGAGAAGTTCAGATCTAAAAGGCCCAAATGTAAAGCCCATTATGATCGTGCTTATTATTGGCCTCATTACACAGCAATTCTAGCTCCTGCTGATGAAGATCTCATGATTTTCTCTATGTCTAAGCTCACTGGTCATGCTGGAACCAGATTTGGGTAATAAAAACAACTTTCAATATTTAACTTAACAGTGATAATTCACAAGAACAATTTTTTTTATATAAATAATTCTCATGCATTTGTTTCAACAATTTATCTAATGTGTTAATAGCCTGTTTGGCCAAGCTTTTGGGAGGCCAAAAGTTTTTATTTTTTATATTTTAAAAAGTGCTTATTTAAAAAAAAATGATGTGTTTGGTCAAACTTTTGGGAGAAAATAAGTGCTTATGGGGAGTAGCAGAAACTGTTTTTCAGAAGCTAAAAAAAAGTAGCTTTTCCCCAAAAATATTTTTCAGAAAATATACTTAGAAGCACTTTTTAAAAGTTTGGTCAAATACAAATTGTTGCTCAAAAGTGCTTTTAAAATTAATTGATCAAACACAAACTGTTTTTCATCAAAATTACCTTTTTAAAAATTATTTTTTGAAAAATACACTTTTCAAAATAAACTGATTTTAGAAGTTTGGCAAACAGGCTTAAGTCATTCATACACATTAAAATAAGGGAAGCAGGAAAAAAGAAAACAAAAAAAATGATTTTTAGCCACTTCATGGACAAGTTATTTTACGAGAATCAGTAATGTTTTTTTCTAATATCAGACAATTTCTCCATTTTGAGTTACAAAAGTTAATTATTTTGGTCAAACACATTTGTAGCGTAGATCTATGTAAGTCTAAAAAATTATACTCCGTATAAAATTTTTAAAGAAGTTAAAAACCCTTTTAATATATAATAACACTATACGTGCATCTACTTCACATCAATCTATAAGGAAGAAAAAAAATCTATTGCTACCCTTGAGTTCAAAGATCACAATTAATTAGTTACACAATAAACTCAAAAGAAAAATAAAAATGCAAAATCAATATGGTGACGATTTTCTTACCTATTTGCTGAGTTGTGTCATATAATCGTAGAAATAAAGTCCACTACCCACTCGTCGACCCGATCTTTGAAAAATAGTCACTGTTTTGGAGTTTTAAATCCCACAAGTAGAACTCCAAAGATCCTGGTTTTCTCTTGTGAAATTTAAAACTCGAGAACGATAGCTATTTTTTTTTTATAAGATCAAGAACAAAGCTGTTTTTCAATTACGGAAGCTAAAAAGCGGCTATTTGGGCATTGGACCCTTTTTAATCTATTTGAAGATTATTTTTTGATTTTATTGCTATTCATTAATGAAGGTGGGCTATCGTGAAGGACGTGAATGTGTACACAAGAATGATGGTCTATATTGGTTTGGCTGACATGGGGATCCCAAAGGATGCCCAGTTGAGAGCTTTAACTCTTTTGAAAGTTGTTGCTGAAGGAGATGGGAAGCAACTATTCCATTTTGCACATCAAAATTTGAGGGATCGTTGGGAAAAATTGAGTCAAATCTTCTCTCTTTCTAAAAGTTTTAGCCTCCAAAGAATTCCAACTCAGTATTGCACATATCTTGAAAGAGCCAGAGAGCCATCTCCAGGTGACCTTTTTTTACTCAAGAAAACTTTTACATAATTAGTTGACGATAGGCCCATACTTATTGAAAAATACTACTAAATAAATATCAAACCGAGACAAGAAGTAATACATTAAAACCACTACAACCTCATAACAAACCAACGAAGAGGGGGATAGGAATGTTGTGCTGGGGGAGTTGTAGCACTCCGAGAGGAGTTGGATATTGTAGGCGCGTGAAGGTTGAGGAGGTGGAGGGGGCGATGCGTAAGATGAAAAGGGGAAGAGCAATTGGGCCAGATGAAATTCCAGAAACAGGGGAAGACCAATCGGGCCAGATGAAATTCTGGTGGAATTTTGAAAGAACGCGGGTAAGGCAGGCTTGGGGTGGCTTACAAGGTTATTTGATATCATTTTTAGGATGATGAAAATGCCTGAAGAATGGAGGTGGAGTACAATGATTTCACTGTACAAGAACAAGGGTGATATCCAGAACTGCAACAATCATAGTGGGATCAAGTTGCTAAGCCACACTATGAAAGTTTGGGAGAGAGTGGTGGAACCGAGGGTGAGGAGGTGTGTGTCTACTTCCAACAACCAATTTGGATTCATGTCAGGGCGATCAACTACATAAGCTATTCACCTTGTAAAGAGGTTGGTGGAGCAGTACAAGGAGGAGAAGAGGGAATTGCTTCTGGTGTTCATAGACCTAGAAAATGCTTACGACAAGGCCCTGAGGGAGGTTCTCTGGAGATGTGAAGCTAGAGGTGTTCTGACAGCTTATGCTAGGGTGATTAAAGACATGTATGATGGGATTGCACCAGGGATTCACTCTTAGCCCGTTTTTATTTGCTTTGGCAATGGACGTACTGAGACACATTCAAGAGGAGTTGCCTTGGTGCATGTTATTTGCGTATGACATAGCTTTGATTGACGAGATGCGAGGTTGGAGTTAACATGAGGCTCAAAGTTTGGAGACAGACCTTGGAATGGAAAGATTTCAAGTTGAGCCGGGCTAAAACCGAAGACTTGGAGCGTAAGTTAAGTGATGCGACTCTTGAAACAGACATGGATGTGAGACTTGACACACAGGTCATCCCCGAGAGAGGAAGTTTCAAGTATCTGCGGTCAGTTATACAAGGTAATGGGGAGATTGATGAGGATGCTACATATCATATTGCGGTGGGGTCGATGAAATGGAGGCTTGTGTCTGGGGTTTTATGTGATAAGAATGTGCTTTCAAGACTTAAAGGTAACTTCTACAGATTGGTGGTTAGACCGACTATGCTATATGGGGCGGAGTGTTGGCCAGTCAAGAACTCCCATGTTCAGAAGATAAGAGTAGCAGAGATGGAGATGCTGAGATGGATGTGGAGAGACACCAAAAGCGAAAAGGTTAGGAATGTAGATATCTAGGATAGGGTTGGGGTGGCCCTTGTAGATGATAAGATGCGAGAAGTAAGGCTGAAATGGTTCAGTATGTGAGGAGTAGAGAGGCAGATGCCTCGATAAGGAGGTGTGAAAGGTTAGCCATCGCGGGCTTCAGGAGGGGTAGGGGTAGGCCGAAGAAGTATTGGGGTGAGGTGATTAGGAAAGACATGACACAACTTCAACTCACTGAGGACATGACCCTTGATAAGAGGGTGTGGAGGTCGAGAATTAAGGTAGAAGGGTAGGGGGTAATCGGGCACTCTTCTGTTCCGTTTAAAGAGTTTTAGCATTATTCTTGTACTTTTCTTATTTTGGATCGCTATTACTATCTTAATATATGTGGTTTCTTTAGCCTCGGCTATCCTATTATCTTGCTATTGTTTTTGCTTGTTGCTACTGGTTACTGTTCGTCTTGCTATGAGCCGAGGGTCTCCCGGAAACAGCCTCTCTACCTTCCCAAGATAGAGTTAAGGTTTGCGTACAAATGACCCTCCCAAGACCCCACTTGTGGGATTATACAGGGTATGTTGTTGTTAACCTCATAACAAACCAAATTACAAGCAGAACTGAGATAATATATAGGTTGCATCACTTGCACCGAATTATCCTGCCTACGCACTCTCTGCTTGTGTTTGTGATCTAAAAGAGAAATCGTTGTGGCATTGATGGCAGCTTATGCATGGGTGAAGTGTAAGAGGTACGAAGATAAAAACTGCTCTGAAGTCTTCAAAGTTGCAAAAATCATAGGTCGTCCAGGTAGCAGATTCTCTGCTGGAGATCGTTATGTTCGACTCAGCCTGCTGAAGGGTCAGCATGATTTTGACATGTTAATTCGTCGAGTGAAACAGTTGGTTTCCCAAGAACATGAAGCCCGGGCAGAATCCATGTCAAGTTTTTATTAGATGATTATAATTTATTCATATAATCCCTGAGATTTCATCATGTAATATTTACCTGCTATATGATTTAAAATGTCGTGTAAACCTTCCTAGATTTCCAAATTTTGTTTATTGGAAGTATAATAATCTGAGAATAATAGTGCAATAAAGAAAAAGGAGAGGCTAAACGCAAAATATTGATCCAATTCTTCCTGCATTGCACTTAGTAATGTCACACCCCTTATGCCAACAGGATTAAGCCACCAATAATTCACAGATAAATGAAGAAATGGTCAAGACAACTGTCTAGTTGCGTAGCTACAATGTACCTGACACAAATTGATAGTCCAATTTTGAACGATTCAAATTCTAATCAAGAGGGTGTTTAGCAGCAACTAATTTCTTTGTCCTTTCAAGAACACTAAAAAATATGGATCCTCCAATGCCTATCCAAAGTACTCTTGGTCCCATTCCCTGAAATACAACGATAAATGAATTAGCTTTGCTTGCTTCATCATCGATCGTCATAGTTATATTAAATTAATTGTCAACGTTATATATAGTCATCACTTCCCACAAGAATGCCTTGCTGAACTCTGTTGCAACACTAATAATCCTAGAAGCTTTTTATATGAAGTTGTTGAAGAGATTAACTGTTTGAAGGAACTGGTGTTACTTTGGACCTTCATTCCCACCAACAAATGAAAGATGACAGACGACATGTCAAAAATCAATAGACAGTTTTGGAAATAAAATCGCAAGAAAAAGAGAGATGATTGATGATGATGCTTCTATCATATATTATGGCTGACAAACTGACAAGCTATTATGAAAATTTGTAACTCAATCAGTATAAGGAGGTTTATGCCAATTCGTCATCTGCGCTCTCCTTTTTGGAGGGACAAGATGAAAAGTGGCATTATAATCACTATATTTACAACCAAACATATGCACAGAAGTCATAGGACACGAAGCCACTACCTTAAAAAGAGTAGAGGCTCCTTCTTCTCTTACAATAGTGTTAACACAATGCATAATGCCTTCATACTGCTTTGCTGAACCCTACAAGCATAAAAGAAATAAACATAAGCAATCAGGTTTTCAGTAGTGAAGATGTGCAGTTAGACAGACGTGAGGGCACCAAACCTGAACCATCAATCTGGTTTTTATCACATCTAGAGGAGTAGTTATAGCTCCTGTTATTGCACCTGCAATTATTGTAAGATACAAATGTAACAGATCTCTGAAGAACAGAATTTATTATCGTGATATTAAATGTAGAATGGGCTTAATGTCAGAACTGAGAAGAAGAATCTAGATACAAGCTTTGCGTATTGTTTCTCTGCATCCATTTCCAATTGATTTCTATTGGAAGAAGCTCAAGCTTACTTTTCTCTAAACCCTGCCACCTATAAACTCTAATGCTTCAGCATCTTATGATGCTGTCATAGTAAAGCTTCTCAGAGCATGAGGGGCAAAATAATAGAAGTCTTTACCATCCAACACACTGGCATCGGATGAAGGACCACTATCAAGTGATAATGTTTCTCTTGAAAGTTCTTCTTCTTCTTGTTGTTTTTTTTTTTTTTTTAAATATTTTTTTTTTGGAGAAGCATGTCCTAACTAACATAGATTAGCTTGAAATTGACCCTCAATCCATAGAATATCCCATAGATTGTAAGCAAAAGGCTCTTGTGATTCATAAATATGTGCCGTTTTCATGTGTGTAAGGGTACGGACTATTTCACTCTTTGAAGAAGTACATTGATTATATACAGTTGTTTCTTAAGTGATGGATTTCGACAAATATCAGTCTACCAGTCGAAAAGCTAAATGACGCAGATTGTATCAGAGAAATCGGAAAAAATCCAAGACATGTGATTACCTGCAAAGGCACCAATCATTGCATTCTCGGGATCTTTAAGGTCTCTTTTTGCCTGCATAAGAACAAAAGTATGTCTTTTTTCAAAGAATAAGAATATAAAAACAAGTTTTTTTTTTAATTTATCGGCAGAAAGAGGAGTTTATACACAATCAGTCGGCATACTATTTATGTAAATTCTCTTGAAGCGAAAAGCAGAATGAAATTAAGCAGTTCCACCTCAATGCATAAATAAAAATATAATAAATGGTTGAAATCTTACTCGCCCACTGGTGCTTCAATTTTATTTTACTTAATTGCACGAAAGAAATAAAGGCCGAAAGCTTCCGTTGTAATTGTCAACTCGTGTAATCTTTATGTTTGAAGACTAATGGTGAATTTTGTAACTATAGACATTTTAACGATGCAACTATGCTTTGAATTTGTCATGTGTCACGGAACTGGTAATATTAAACCTGATTACAATTGATTACGTGTAAGCATCAATACACAGCCAACTTACAGCTAATTTATACCCTATCCGCATCTGTTCGTATATACAGAACTGGATAGCATCAAATGGTAAGTCTCGCAGTAGAAAAGAACCATAACCCTGCATTCAAGAAAGAAAAAAAATGGGTTTTCAAAAGGTTGAGCAAAAAAACCATCATTCAACATAGATATAAGTTTGTGATAACTTCCCCAAAAAAAAAAAAAAAAAAAAAAAAAAACTACTTACAGCATAAAGGCCTCTAAACCCTTCCTTAGCAACAATGAGTCGGACCGCATCAGGGGCAGAAGCAAATTGGCCAGTCTGCATCCTTTGCTTAACTACCTGTAAGTTATTCATAGCTTAAACCCGTGAAGCAATACCAAAACGTAGGATGGGCCAATTATGGTTTCATTACCTCAGTGGGTACACGAACAATAGAAGAAGCAGCTCCGCCAATAGCACCTGCAGTCTAAATTAAGTATAAATAAGCTTTTATACTTCGATATTTGAAATGTGGGACATTTTATCGCTGGCCCTTTTCTTAATTTATTCACCACAAATAAACGGTTGACATTTTATCAATTGCAATACTTACCAAATGAGCTATGGCACTAAGGTTTTCAGGTAAGCTGTCCAGCAATTTTCTCTTTGCAGGTTCATATACACCAACAAATATTGCCGATGCTCTGCAAAGAACAATGTGGAGTCACAAATCTGCTTTGATGAACAAAAGGAATGTATTCGGAGGAAAGCAGTCCCAGAATTCCAAAAGACTACAATAGTTGAAGGCTGTAACTTGGTTATAGAACCCGACAATGTGTAGAAGATGAATTCCACAAATAAAGATCTAGTGGCCATATTGTTGAATGATACAAGTGCAACACAGTGATTTTGTAGGTTTTATAGGAAGTAAAAGATGTTGCGTAACCTAATAGGGAAATATTGGTCATCGTTACCCTGATGCCCTCCCCCTCCCCCCTGCCCCAACCTCCCTCCCCCTCTCCCTCCCTCCCATCCCCTCCCCTCCACTCCCCACCCCCGTCCCTGCCTCCCCCTGTTTTGCTTATTGTTACGGGGGAGAAGATAACTAGTTTGGCTTCACCTCAGGTTACTATAAACTCAATTAGGCAAACAAGTATTATACAGACCTATCACACCTCACATGAAAGATGAAAGTGAGTGTCCAGAGTCCCTTTATAGAGCTTTCTCTCAAATGCATGCTCCTATTTTTTTATCAACAAAATAGTCATTATCCAAATGACTACTTCAAGCAACCATACGATTTAGTGATGCTGAAGCCAAATATATAAACTGTCAGCAAAATAAGTTCACACAGTTTAATGCCTTGTTCAGTTCAATTAAGTCTTAGGACTGGACAAGCCTTTTGTACACATAATGTATTCAGAAAGGGCCTGAGTGTAATTTTTATATTGCACAATATAAATCGAACAAGAAGCTCATCCATGGATTCAGATTCAAAAATAAATTATTTGAAATACGGACTACTTACGGTAGGACACCAACAAGATTTCCAGCCAATCCTGAATAGAGGCCTTTCAAAATGATTTGTCCCCCACCACGAACTGCCTAACATTAAAACATGAAAAACTGGTCAAATCAACTAGTATAGTAATTTGAAGTCCTTGTATTAAAGAGATTGATACTCCACTTAGCAGCTTGATGGATGAGAATAAAAAGGTTAAGAAGCCGTTTAAAACTTGTCAAAAGCTAATCTCATTGTCTTAACTACTCAGAATCAGAATGTCAAGTGAAAAACTATAAATAGTTAGTATGTGCTAACCGTAAGTAGTAGTCAAAAGGAAGAACAATCATAGAAGATACTCAGGAAATGTTTAACAGAATAAACCTGCTTGAAGTCGAGTTTTAATTGTATCAATTGGATACAAAGCAGCTTCTACAACGACACCAGCAGCAGCTCCAGCTACAGCTCCCTCTAAAGAAGTCCAGTGTAAGATATTACAATAAAAAAAAGTAGATGTAAATGGTGAAAGTCAATGCTTTGAATCTGTCACTAGAAATGTACACAATAGAAAGCAACACAAAAAGAAGGCTTTGACACTAAAAGCTGCTAAGATATAACTATCAACTACTCTGCCTGGAGGTATATAACGTCAACCCAGCTCATCTACAATCGAAAAGAGCACTTAAAGGTGCCATTCAGCAATACCATCTCAATCATGCACCATCATCATATGAGAAGCATAAACTAACAACATTTTGCCCAACTATGTGCCACAATAAGATGATAAAGAAAATTCAGATACTAGATCAAACTTCTGACTTATGAGAGGATTTCAGTCACAATTAAATAGGCTTCGTTTTCACCCTCTAAATCCCCCAGTCTGTTCAAAAGCCACTCAAACATGGTGTACATCTAATCTTTTAATAGAATGAGCTTCTAGTCCATAAATAAATGAATAAACTTAGCTTACGAATTCCCAAGCACTGCATCCTCTGCATATGTTTCTATGCAGACTTCATGCACAGTGGTGACCTAGTGCAGACACAACAGATCACAAACGATGATCCCCACATAACACTATAAGTATGCCAAATTTTGTTTCACTTAAAAATTCATAATTTTGTACATAGTCTTGCTATTATTGCGGTTATCCTGAAAGCCATCTGAGATTCTTATAAATAAGTGAAACTGAAAGTACATGCAAGTAGTCTCAAAGGCGATGCAAAATTTACCAGAAGAAGGAAAATTCTTTCCTCGAATCTTCTATTTTCATCTTTACTTTTTCAGGTTCATATTAAAAGATTCAATCACACTCTAGTAAGTTAAAAATCTTGATCTAGTCAGTAACGCTTCAAAAAATATTGTGGCAACTTTGAGAGCAATTAGACAACTTACCATAAAGTATGCGTAAGAGATCAAATGGATTCTGTTGTTTGCTGATTGATGCAATAGCTTTCTTTGACTTGTGGTGGGACTTGAGTGCCTCGAAGTTCAGTCTATCTTCTACGAGAAGAATTTCGTATCAATCATCTGATTTATATAACTTCTTCTACTGGTCTTAGGAACCATTGTTAACGTGTAGAAGGTATAAGGAACAATGATTTTGCAATGGCATAATATATAGATAGACACCTTAACTTGGACTCAACTGACAACTAAACACTCCAACTTTGAGAATGCACACCTCAACTTGTCCCCATTGTATCTCATGGACACCCGACGCTGACATGGCACATAAATTTCAGAGGTGTCTAGATGATCATTTTGTAAGTTGGGAGTGTTCAATTGACATTAGAGGCCAAGTTTAAGTGTTTATCTAATTCATATGATAATTTATTTTTCACTAAACAATTATAAATACCACAATGAAACAAAAAAGAGGTTTGCTTATCCAGAATCGTAATAACAAAATGAGATTCACAAATTCCATAGTGTTAACATAAAATCATCATTTACTATGAACTGAACTTCAATTAATTAAGTTTTTAATAATTGCACATATAGTATAATTGTCAATTTTAACTCTAATTACAAGCTTCATTATTTACAATTCCGAATATGAGAAACTATATGGCACTCCAAAGCTGGTCAGTCTTTAAAGGCCAATGAGGAAATTAATTCAAATTTAGACACTTGAAACCGAATGGATGCAGATTGCAGCATAATAAACAATGTGAGATGCTTCAATTATTAAGCAAATAACCGGTACTTCTTCTTCAAACAAGGCAACTAAGGATATATTTTATCATTGACATACAGAAAAAAATGTATATATATACATATATATATAGGAATGTAGATTGTAGACTCTTCAATCAAGCAAAGCTTCGTCTTAATCCTAAAATCTAAGCTTAACATGTAGAGAAAATTACCCGGCAATTCCTTCTTCGAGTTCATAGCCATTGCGTAATTGCTCACGAATAATCAGTAAAAATGAAATCCAGATGTGTACTCTTAAGAACTATATTAGCACCTGTGCTTGTAGAAAATACTCCCTCTGTCCCAATTTAGTTAGCACTTTTGACTTGGCAAGAAAGAAATTAGTAGTATTTTTTTTTTTTTAAGGTAAAAGCGAATTTTAAAGTAAAATTGCTTCAAATGGTAGAAAGGTGAGTGTTTTTTTTTTGTTGGAGTCCGCAACCTAAATGACCAAAAAAAAAGAAGAAAAGAACCAAAATACCCCCAAGAAAAGAAACTGCTACCAAAATATTCTTAACGCAAAGAATTGCTGCAAAGAGATTTAAAATCGCCAACCGGTTCGATTAAGTCACTGTGACGATGAAATTCTTTACGCTATCTTGACTTGTATAACACGAAGTTCTGCGGTATACAAGTCAATAATTTTACGATTTTTCGGGTCTATCGCCGTCCGTACTTGATTTGATGTACCTGCGTTATACAAGTCAATAATTTCACTGATTTTTCAGTAGATTCTACTGCCCATCCGTACTTGACTTGATGTAAAGTTGCATGGAGCAATAATTTGTTGCGTTATATGGTACCTTTAAACTCATTCAAACCTTATATAAAGCAGATTTTGGACGAAAGGAAAACACAAAAATTTATCCAACTTCTAAATTAGTAAAAAATGGAGGATGTGTCAACTGTTAAGTTTCTTTGTTTTGGGATGGAGAAATTATTTATGGGTCTAATAGTTTGCGTTATGATATTCCCCCAAAATATCATGTTAGGTTTCCACTCGACCTAAAATATTCAAGACTACTCCAATCCTTGTATAGTAGAGTTAAAGTTAGTAGGCGAGAATTTGATTTAATTGTGATAGGGATATCTTTTTCACCGCAAGGATTAGTTAGTTATGGCGTGTGGAATATCGTAGACGATGTCTCTTTAACTGATTATTTGAAGGCTCCGGATGATTATAGGGAATGTATCACTTTGAAGTCCTTGAGATGTATGTCGAAAAGGTCCCCATAAATCGTCTTGAAGTTCTGGCTAGAGCTCCTCAGGAAGCCTTAAATATAACTTATCGCGAAGCCTCGTCTAGAATTGTAACGACTCGCTCGGTCGTTATAGTCTTTTCGGTACTTTTGACCTTTCCCCGAGCTTGTTTAGCTCAAATTTAACCCGAGGGAACCGTTGACACGCTTTTCGAGGTGTTTGAATTTGATTTGGGTGACTTTTTGGGAAAATTGGGCTTAAAGCGAAATAGAGTTGACTTAAAGTTGACTTTTGGGTAAACGAACTTTTTTCGGGAATCCGTCGATTTCGAGAGGTCCGGATGGTCTTTTAGAACTTGTGTGTATATTTGGTTCGGTTCCCAATGCACTCGGGTGCATTTCGGGACTTGGGTTGGGAAGTTGATGTGGAGGTATTGGGGGTTGGCTCGGTCAATGAGACCTCCGTTGGGAATTTCGAGGCCACAAGTGCGTTCGTAGCATATTTTTAAGTATGTCTGCATATATGGTATGTGAGCAGATGGCCTCGGGTGATAGTCGGGATTTCGGGTTGAGTTGTGAAAACTTGGGAATTTCTGGAGTCTGGTGGCCTATATGGCGGCACCGGCCCACACGCTGCCGGCGGTCACCTCGTCGCTTAAGGCCCCTAGCGACCCAGGCATGACGATGGCTACGTAGCGGTCATGGGACCGCCAAAGCAGTATGTTGGATGCGGAAGCGGGTGACGGGCAGTTAATTTCATTAAATGGGTGTTAAAAGCCCTAAGTCCCTCATTCTTTATTATCTCAACTTTAGAGTTATTGGGAGCTGTTCAAGGTGATTCTTAGGGGAAAATCTTGGTGGTAAGTCCTTCTATCTTCCTTGCTATCCATGATTTCATTATCACATTGATTCCATTATCATGCTAGTTCACTAAGAGTTTAAGAATTGAAAGAGGGCTCATTGGGTTCTTCATTCTAGACTTTGTAATCTTGATTTATTGGTTGGGTTAGCTCTAGTAAGCATAGAATTGATGATTAGAACCTTTTATTGCATGAATTCTTCCTAATTAGTGACTAATTTATGGAATTGGAAGTTAGGGTTTATACCCAAATTTGGGGGTTTTGCCTAGAATCCGAATTTTAGTAAATTGTTGGTTATTCTAGCTTGATATTGATGGGAATTGATCACCTAGAGCTTGAATTTCATGTTGGAACCTTCAGATTCCTAATTTCACCCTTCTAGTTCATAAAACCCATTCCATGGGTTGGGGGATTTGATGTTTAAATAGAAGTAAGGTTTGATCGATGTTAACTGATTCTAATTTCTTGATTCGAATGTGCTTAAGACTTTCTTTATCTCGAGGCTCAAAGGAAAGGAAAGACTATGGTGTGATTATGGAGACCTTGTTGTTCGGCCTTCCAGGTAGGTTACGGTTTACCCTATGGTGAGACTTCGTTTAGCGAAGCATATATTTAGACGATATTGTTGGAGAATGCATGTAAACCTTCGGGTATGAAGTTGGGTTGGATATTGTCTTAGGTTGGGCCTTGTTGTGTGATTTGGGGGTTAGCCACCCCGTTGTGTTGTGACTTATCTTGTTCTATTGTTGTTGGCTCGATGCCACGTGGAGACAGTAGATATTGGTGACTATTGATATATCTTGATTATGATATTGTAGCACCTTACTTGTTGTCGTTTGAGACGAGAATAGTGATTCTATTATGGCTTGTTGTGTAGCCTTTTATTGATATATTTGGTGTGCCCATGTGTGGTACTTTTAATATTGATTTGATTATTGACATTGAACTCATACATTGCAAACATTCTCATCCTTCATGATATACTATTGATACATTGATGATATACAAGGAAACACTGTTATGAGCTGGGATTAGTTGGATGAGAGTGACGTGAGGACCGATGTCCGATGTTTATCCCGGAATCGAGGTATGAGTGCTGGTAGCGATTGCCGAGGTTGTTGCCTGAGGGTGCATGGACTTTGCGGGTCCCCCATAGGTTATGCTGCCGAGATGTGATGTTCCATCATCGGAGTACATATGTACGGTGCATATGCATTGCATTCACACTTCATACATTATCGCATTGCATTGTACTATGGCTTCTATTGTGATATTCTCGTGATGTACTTGTGATATACAGATTCGGATTGAATATATTAAGACTTGGCACATTTGGGTTTAGATGCTATAACATAGGTGATGACGTGTACTTGGTTACTGGCTCGTGATTGACTTATACGTTGTTGATTTACATGTTTATCTTACTTTATTGCCTTGATATATGTTAGCTAATCTCAGTCGGCCTATGATACCTACCAGTACTTGTTGTTTGTCGACTTTGCACTTACTACATTCTTTTATGAATACGAGTTCCGGAGTGGTTCAACCTCTACTCCTCGTGGCTGATAGTAGTTCGAGGATTGTTGTTTAGAGTCTTACAAGGTGAGCACGAGAACGTTTGCCGCCTTGAAGATTCTTCTTTTATTTATGTCTTACTTGATATTCTGAGACATATTGAGACTATTGATGTATTATTATTACTTCCAGACTTGTAGATTCTAGTTAGATGCTCTTGTGTGACTAGACCAGATTCTGGGGTGCACTTCTTTACTTTCGCATTTTCTATATCATTATCGTAAGACTTACGTATTTCTATCTCTTCCGCTTGTTTACTTATTTATTCATGCTTTTAAAAATTTTGGGATAAGAGTTTGCTTACTGAGATGGGAAAGGTAGGTGCCCGCACAATTTAGTGAAAATTGGGTCGTGACAAGAATTCGTCGGGAAGTTCAGCACAAGTTGCTAATGTGGAGCCTACTCACGTTAACACTTATCCTGACAAGAGTACTTATGAAGACATTTTGAGGAGTCAGATGTCTCTAGAAGCTTTATGCCAGTAATTGATGGACAGAGGCAAATATTCATTATTATTATTATTATTATTATTATTATTATTATTATTATTATTATTATTATTATTATTATTATTATTATTATTATTATTATTATTATTATGTGTAGTAGCATATGTTTATTATTTGTATGGTAATAGAGATGTTGATTGAAATTTTTAGGGGTTATACAACTGATATGAGTAATATCGAGCAGTTCTCTCAATCAGGATGGAACATCCTTAGCCTATCCAACTATTCAAAACGATGCTCCTTCCCCAAGTTTCGGTGCAGTTGATTACTATCGATAGGTCTACTTTTTGAACATCAATAGTATTATATTTGATGTTTAGTAGTTAAAATACTCTATTTTCTTCTGCAGGGAAAATTTTAAACAAAATGAGCTCGTTGCACCAAATGTGTATCATTCCTCAAACCTATGCAATGTTTATCGGTAGGTCCATTATTTTTACATTAAATAATCTATATATTTTGATGTTTAGTAGTTAATATATTTTACTTATTTTTTGTAAGAAAAGACTTTTACTGGATGGTGTTGATTATCCGAATTATATAGAATCATTATCGAGTGATAGTGATGGCATACCTAATGCGGAGGAATCAGAGGATGAAGTCCCTTTTTCAGTGAGTGAAAGTGAGGATGATACTAATCTTCAAAGTCAAGTACCACTATTAGAAGCGATGATGCAAAGTCTGTCACACCAGGAAGAACTGAATTCACAGCATCCAGTTCACCAGCAAGAGTCGATGCCGCAAAGCCAATTTTAGGAGCAAGAGTCGATGCCGCAAAGCCAATTTTAGGAGCAAGAACCGATGCCGAAAGAAACCACGATTTAGTGGCATTCCAAGGAGATTCTCTATCTTGATCATCTTCAAGGTCGCCTTGATGCCTTTGTCTTTAATAGGGATGAGGATCATATTCATCAAAGATTGTGCAAAGAGCCAAACGATCTTGTAAAAGAGGATGTTCATATTGAAAAAGGCATGACATTCACCTCGAAAAAGTCATTGCAAAAAGTTGTTAAGATTTTTGCATCCATAAGATGAGGGAGTTCAAAGTTAACGATTCCACTCGAAAATATTAGCGATTGGTCTGCAGGCGAAATAATTAAGGCTGTCAATATATGCTCCGTGGTAAGGCGACTAATGATAAGATATGGACTAATTCAAAGTTCTATCCAAAGCACACTTGTGATATGGGTAAATGTTCGCATGATCATTTCAATCTAGATATCGATATGATTGATGTTGTACTAGTTGGCGACATCGCATAAAGCCCAACGTACCCCCTTTGCTCAAGTTTATTTAAATTTTTATGTTAATATAAGGTTCCTTGTTGCTAAATATTGATATTGAAAATTCTCCAGGTTAAAAATTAAAGACTGCATTACAGCTGTCACGACCCAACATGAGGGCCGCGACGGGCACCCGGTGCTAACCCACCCGGGCACCTCTTAACATACTTTTACATCTCATCTAGGTGAGCCACATGGTTAAATCATATTTTTCATTCATCATCATTCTAATCTCATTGGGTGACAATTCACTTATATCATCATTAACATCTATGCCCATATAAATGCACATAAGCCGACAGGGCTAACAAAATAATATCCAAAATATAGGCCGACAAGGCCAAACACATCTAACCACATACACATATCTACGAGCCTCTCTCTCTCTCAATACATCATATCATATAGGCGGGACGGGGACCCGCCGTGCCCATAAATATGTACATAAAAGAATCTATACCAAAAGGCTGCCTCCGACGAAATGGAGCTCGCTTGGTAGTCCCCCGAATAAAGCGACTATGGATCAGTCTATCTCCCTGTCCACCTGCGGGCATGATGCAGCGTCCACAAACAAAAGGACGTCAGTACGAAGAATGTACTGAGTATGTAAAGCATGATCAATATCAATATGAAAGCATATGAAATAACATAGGATGGGAGATAATAGCATCATCGTCATAGCACTTACTTGCTTTCCATAGGGACATTCCATTTCTATTGCGTATCCGTGTACATACATCCATGTCCGTACTCATTTACCCTTCATATCCATTTTCGTATTCGTATTCATATTTCCATTCGCACTCATATTCATATCATTTACATCTCATATATATAGCCTATACATATACTTAGCATATTCGTACTCATGTTGATGTTATATACATAGCATTTATATAGCATACCCGACCACGAAGGTTCGGTGTTTCACATACCTGGCCCTACCAAGGCTCAGTGTCATACATACACAGCCTGACCAAGGCTCGGGGTTATCCGTACCCAACTGCAGTGGTGCGCGCGCGCATTACATATATACATATCTACTATATTCTACCCGGCCATATAAGCTCGGGGTTTCATAATAGCCACTCATGGGCACATATACATACAAGCTCATAAGCACATTTAGCCTTTTTACTATCGTTATTCATTACATTCTGTCGTTAGAGGATTACTCGTCGTATAAGGAACTTAGTACAATCGTATCATATCGAGAATCATAAGCTTAGTAGCTTTTAAAGATAAGATCGTTGAAGAATACAGTAGGTTCATAAAAGGATAGCTATTTGGCTAAAGAACCATGCCTTATGAAAGAAGGGTTAGCCTTACATACCTTTCCGTCCAATTATTCTATCACTTGCACGTTCTTCTCCAATGCTCATGTTTCTACCTTCATTAGAGTTATACTATCATTAGGAAATTGATGACTTAACATACATAACGAAGGATAGAGAAATCGGACAGCATCTCCTTTATTTATACGACTTCCTCCATATCATTTATCAACTCCCAAACATCAATAATAACATTCACAACATCATCACAATAGCCTTTATTCAACTACATTATCTTTACTTCCCAATTCGCTTCAATTCATCCATATTCATGGTCATATCACACAATTTCGTTCATTCATATACAAGGTAT